>NC_136363.1:2842500-3027500 GCF_037039965.1 Doryrhamphus excisus
TTTATACTCATATTTCCCAATATGGCCGATTGAATAAGTCAATTTTGCCTTTTTTATGCTTGAAAATGCTTTATTTAGGCTAAGAATATGTACAAACTGATTAGATGTGTATGTTTTGTTTACAAATAGTAAGCCTCAGTCAAATAAAAAACATGTTTATGATTATCTTAATATGGTTTTAGAGCCCTCTGGATATGAAATAACACCCCTATAGTCAACTTTACACTCATATTTCCCAATAGGGCCGATAGAAGAAGTCAATTTTGCCTTTTTTATGCTTGAAAATGCTTTATTTAGTCCAAGAATATGTACAAACTGATTAAATGTGTATGTTTTGTTTACAAATAGTAAGCCTCAGTCAAATAAAAGCATGTTTATGACCAACTTAATATGGTTTTAGAGCCCTCTAGATGTGAAATAACACCCCTATAGTCAACTTTACACTCTTATTACCAAATACGGTAGATTGAAGAAATCAATTTTGCCTTTTTTTGTGCTTGAAAATGCTTTATTTAGATCAAGAATCTGTACAAACTGCTTCCGTGTCCTCCACAGGAAGTTGTACGTAACTGCGTCGGTTGCGGTCTGCCTGCTGTTGTCCAGCTTGGCCGTCTTCTTCCTCTTCCCTCGATCCATCGACGTGACCTACGTCGGGGTGAAGTCTGTTTACGTCAGCTACGACCAAGACAAGCACAGCGTCTACCTGAACATCACGGTGGGTCTCTTCGACTAGCATCATCCAAACCAAGGAAGTTGAAAAAAAGGATGAGAATAAAGAGAAAGAGAATTTGGAGTGGCCAATTAACCTAGCATGTTTTTGGAATGTGGGAGGAAACATGCAAACTCCGCACAGAGATACCCGAGGATGGAATCGAACTCGGGTCACCTAGCTGTGAGTTCTGCGCGCTAACCACACGACCGCCGTGCAGCCCCCATTCCGAATATAATAATAAAAATCATAATAATACAGTGGTGTCTTGGTTAACGGCATCAATCTGTTCCAGAAGGTCTGACTCTAACCAAAACAGACTCTTAACCAAAGCAAATGTTCTCATAGAAAATCATGAAAAGCCAATCAATTTGTGACATATCTAGCTGTTGACGCTGGCTGGCTGCTGCTATTAATTGCTTTGGACACATATAACTGCACGTTTGGACCTCACAGCTAGGAGACCAGGGTTCAATTCCACCCTCGGCTATCTCTGTGTGGAGTTTGCATGTTCTCCCCGTGCATGCGTGGGTTTTCTCCGGGTACTCCGGTTTCCTCCCACATTCCAAAAACATGCTAGGTTAATTGGCGACTCCAAATTGTCCATCGGTATGAATGTGAGTGTGAATGGTTGTTTGTCTATATGTGCCCTGTGATTGGCTGGCCACCAGTCCAGGGTGTACCCCGCTGAAGACAGCACTGTAGAAAATGAATGAATGAATATGAATATTTTTTATTTTGGAGTCATTTCGGCACATGTTCGTATATATTTGTATATACACCTTTGGAGTATTAAGCTGCTGTGTGAGGAATTTAGGCGCTGCCAGTGAAGTGCTCTGACTTAATTGGCCACTTCAAATGGTCCATAGGTATGAATGTGAGTGTGAATGGTTGTTTGTCTATATGTGCCCTGTGATTGGCTGGCCACCAGTCCAGGGTGTACCCCGCCTCTCGCCCCGAAGACAGCTGGGATAGGCTCCAGCACCCCCCCGCGACCCTCGTGAGGAAAAGCGGTGTTTGTCACATGTTTGATACCTCCATTGGCTACACACAGTAGAACCTGACCCCACAAGGTGGTTTATGTGGTTTTGGACTGATCCATGTATCCACCCCCCGCCCCCGCCCCCGCCCCCCTCCCTCAGAACACGCTCAACATCACCAACAACAACTACTACTCAGTGGCGGTGGCCAACATCACGGCTCAGGTGGAGTTCGTCAATACCGTAATTGGAAAATCCCGTATCAGTAACATCACCGCCATCGGACCTCTGGACATGAAACAGGTAGCGCTACATATTACATAAATACATATTACATATATACATATTACATATACAAATATGGGCCATAAAGAATGAATGAATGTGCAGGGGTGACTCCTCTTTCTTTCCATTCCCAGATTGACTACATGGTCCCTACTGTCATAGCGGATGAGATGAGCTATATGTAGTAAGTACACGTCACCAGCATATTTCTGGATATTGTTATATTTATGAAAAACACCTATACCATACACAGTTATTGGGCAAATATGCATATTTCAACAAATCATCCCAAACTGACTGATGTCCCTTTGGTTTCACAGTGACTACTGCACTCTACTAAGGATCAAAGTACACAACATCGTCTTGATGATGCAGTAAGTTGTCTGTACTATGAATCTTCTACCGATGATCCTTGTCCCCAACCATCTCAGTCTGACTTAATCTCCAAGGCCTCTAATGTATAATGCCCCTCTGATGTACTTGTTTCTGATCCTATCCATCCTGGTCACTCCCAATGAGAACCTCCGCATCCTCATCTCTGACATGTCCCAACCATCTCAGTCTAGCGTCTCTGACTTTATCTCCAAGGGCTCTAACATGTAATGTCCTGTTCCTATTCCTGATCCTATCCATCCTGGTCACTCTCAATGAGAACCTCAGCATCCTCATCTCTGACATGTCCCAACCATCTCAGTCTGGCCTCTCTGACTTTATCTCCAAGGCCTCTAACATGTAATGTTCCTATGATCCTATCCATCCTGGTCACTCCCAATGAGAACCTCAGCATCCTCATCTCTGACATGTCCCAACCATCTCAGTCTAGCGTCTCTGACTCTATCTCCAAGGGCTCTAACATGTAATGTCCTGTTCCTGATCCTATCCATCCTGGTCACTCCCAATGAGAACCTCAGCATCCTCGTCTCTGACATGTCCCAACCATCTCAATCTGGCCTCTCTGACTTTATCTCCAAGGCCTCTAACATGTAATGTTCCTATGATCCTATCCATCCTGGTCACTCCCAATGAGAACCTCAGCATCCTCATCTCTGACATGTCCCAACCATCTCAGTCTAGCGTCTCTGACTCTATCTCCAAGGGCTCTAACATGTAATGCCCTGTTCCTGATCCTATCCATCCTGGTCACTCTCAATGAGAACCTCAGCATCCTCATCTCTGACATGTCCCAACCATCTCAATCTGGCCTCTGACTTTATCTCCAAGGCCTCTAACATGTAATGTTCCTATGATCCTATCCATCCTGGTCACTCCCAATGAGAACCTCAGCATCTTCATCTCTGACATGTCCCAACCATCTCAGTCTAGCGTCTCTGACTCTATCTCCAAGGGCTCTAACATGTAATGTCCGGTTCCTGTTCCTGATCCTATCCATCCTGGTCACTCCCAATGAGAACCTTAGCATCCTCATCTCTGACATGTCCCAACCATCTCAGTCTGGCCTCTCTGACTTTATCTCCAAGGCCTCTAACATGTAATGTTCCTATGATCCTATCCATCCTGGTCACTCCCAATGAGAACCTCAGCATCCTCATGTCTGACATGTCCCAACCATCTCAGTCTAGCGTCTCTGACTCTATCTCCAAGGGCTCTAACATGTAATGTCCTGTTCCTGTTCCTGATCCTATCCATCCTGGTCACTCCCAATGAGAACCTCAGCATCCTCATCTCTGACATGTCCCAACCATCTCAGTCTGGCCTCTCTGACTTTATCTCCAAGGCCTCTAACATGTAATGTTCCTATGATCCTATCCATCCTGGTCACTCCCAATGAGAACCTCAGCATCCTCATCTCTGACATGTCCCAACCATCTCAGTCTAGCGTCTCTGACTCTATCTCCAAGGGCTCTAACATGTAATGTCCTGTTCCTGATCCTATCCATCCTGGTCACTCCCAATGAGAACCTCAGCATCCTTGTCTCTGACATGTCCCAACCATCTCAATCTGGCCTCTCTGACTTTATCTCCAAGGCCTCTAACATGTAATGTTCCTATGATCCTATCCATCCTGGTCACTCCCAATGAGAACCTCAGCATCCTCATCTCTGACATGTCCCAACCATCTCAGTCTAGCGTCTCTGACTCTATCTCCAAGGCCTCTAACATGTAATGTCCTGTTCCTGTTCCTGATCCTATCCATCCTGGTCACTCCCAATGAGAACCTCAGCATCCTCATCTCTGACATTCATGTATTGTTATGACTTTATTCTCTAATATTATGACTTTTTTTCCTCATAAGCTTACAACTTGTCTATGACTTTGTTCTCATAATGTTACCACTTTGTCATACTGTTATGACTTTATTCTCATAATGTTATGATTTTTTTTGTGAATTTACAACTTTATTTTTGTAAGATTATGGCTTTTTTCTCTGAATATTACAACCTAATTCTCGTAAATGTATAGAATATTATATAGAATACAGAATATTACAACTTTTTTTTCTGCAACTTTATTCTTGCAATATTACGACTTTTTTTCTAGTAATTTTACAACTTTATTCTCGTAACATTATATATTTTTTTTATTGTAATATTCCAACCTTATTCTTGTAATATCCTTTTACAAGTACAGTATTTTATTTCACACGTCCGGGTATTAGAGCCACGTTGAAAAAAATCTAGAACAATCTGATATTTTCATCATAAAAAAGTCATATTTATGAGAAGAAAGTTGTAACGTTACAACGTTTTTATAACGTTAAGAGAATAAAGTGATAATATTCCGACATCAGCTACTCCTCTTCCTAAAAAGTGAACCGGCTTCCTGGCACGGCATATCATGTGACTTAATCATGTGTTTGTTTGTCGGAAGGGGGCGGGGCCTCAATTCATGCTTGTCCTTTATTTAGAGTGACGGTCACCACCACGTACTTCAGCCATGCCGAGCAAGTCTCGCAGGAGATGTACCAGTATGTCGACTGTGGCGGGAACACCACTTCCAACGGTGGGATGACCAAGCCATTCAGCATTCCTCATCCGGAGTAACGCCGCCTCATTCATCATCATCATCATCATCAAGTATAACGGTAACCTTATTTGGGTCAAAAATCTGCTTATTTAAGCAACTTGTACATATTTTGTACCTAAAGTGTTGAAGCATAAACTAGCTAAATAAATTAAAATATAAGTCATTCAGAAGGCGCATTCAAAGAGATATGTAGTATTCTACACTGGTCACTAGGTGTCAGTAATGTTACCGTGATTAGACGGGAGCCACCGCAGGAAGTACGGCACAGAACAGGAAGAACGTCAACAAGGTACACTCCCATTGCTAACGTCTTGGGCTTTATTATGTTTTATTTATGTCTTTATTTTCTTTCATTATGTCTCCTGTATTATGTGAATGTGAATGAGACTATAGGGGTGTTATGTCATGTCTAGAGGGCTCCAATAATGTTAATAAAAAAACACAGATTTACTTCAAATTGGTTAAAATTGGAGTTCTAATATTATGTGAATGTAAATGAGACTATAGGGGTGTTATGTCATGTCTAGAGGGCTCCAATAATGTTAATAAAAAAACACAGATTTACTTCAAATTGGTTAAAATTGGAGTTATAATATTATGTGAATGTAAATGAGACTATAGGGGTGTTATGTCATGTCTAGAGGGCTCCAATAATGTTAATTAAAAAAAAGATTTACTTCAAATTGATTAAAATTGGAGTTCTAATATTATGTGAATGTAAATGAGACTATAGGGGTGTTATGTCATGTCTAGAGGGCTCCAATAATGTTAATAAAAAAAAAGATTTACTTCAAATTGGTTAAAATTGGAGTTCTAATATTATGTGAATGTAAATGAGACTATAGGGGTGTTATGTCATGTCTAGAGGGCTCCAATAATGTTAATAAAAAAACACAGATTTACTTCAAATTGGTTAAAATTGGAGTTCTAATATTATGTGAATGTAAATGAGACTATAGGGGTGTTATGTCATGTCTAGAGGGCTCCAATAATGTTAATAAAAAAAGACAGATTTACTTCAAATTGGTTAAAATTGGAGTTCTAATATTATGTGAATGTAAATGAGACTATAGGGGTGTTATGTCATGTCTAGAGGGCTCCAATAATGTTAATTAAAAAAAAGACAGATTTACTTCAAATTGGTTAAAATTGGAGTTCTAATATTATGTGAATGTAAATGAGACTATAGGGGTGTTATGTCATGTCTAGAGGGCTCCGATAATGTTTAAAAAAAAAGACAGATTTACTTCAAATTGGTTAAAATTGGAGTTCTAATATTATGTGAATGTAAATGAGACTATAGGGGTGTTATGTCATGTCTAGAGGGCTCCAATAATGTTAATAAAAAAACACAGATTTACTTCAAATTGGTTAAAATTGGAGTTCTAATATTATGTGAATGTAAATGAGACTATAGGGGTGTTATGTCATGTCTAGAGGGCTCCGATAATGTTTAAAAAAAAGACAGATTTACTTCAAATTGGTTAAAATTGGAGTTCTAATATTATGTGAATGTAAATGAGACTATAGGGGTGTTATGTCATGTCTAGAGGGCTCCAATAATGTTAAAAAAAACAGATTTACTTCAAATTGGTTAAAATTGGAGTTCTAATAGTGTGTACAATTTGAGTTACTGTGACTAGAAGACTTAATTCAGTGCATATGTTTTGCTTGCTGTAGTAATTATGAAGGTTCTGGTGGTGTATATATCCAATGACGATAATAGATACCTACCAATAATGCACTTTATAATTAACAATAATTTGCACTCTTTATATTTTTGTTCTCTCTAAAAGCTAATTCCTTCAGCACAGTATTGTATAATGTTATAGCATGAAAACCGGGATAAACGATGTTTCTTTCAGTGCACTCTTAGTGATTCATTAATGTGTTATTTTTTGCAGTGGGATTTTGTTTTCCCAAACAAAGGAGAAAAAATATTGCATGCACAATTTTTTTTTAACCACAATTCTAAAATGAAGGAATCATAGTCTTTAAACTATTTTAAATACATTTTCACTCATTATTTTTAGACAAAATTAAATCTGAAATTCTGGCACACTTGATATTTTCTTATTTATTGTTGTCAATTGTGTTTTTTTTTAACCCTATCCTGTGCATTATTTACTCAATAAACTACAATTTGAGAAGACTTGGTCGTTATTTTTAACATGGATATTTACCTAAAAAAATGTGACTAAAAATTAAACCTGACTAAACACAACAACAACTAAACAAAACGCCTACAAGCTCATCGATTGGCTCGGAATTTATTTTGCTAGCATGTGATTGGCCGTTCCTGCTGTCATTCCTTGAGCGTGTCGACTGCCATAAAAGTGATTCAAGCAACGTTATTCCTGACCTTTAGCAGAAAATTACTCGATATTTATAATGTCAGTTTTAATAACTAATAATTCTAAGAAAATAATCAACATACGCCCGTGCATGAAGCCCTCTGAGCTAATAAGAAACACATCAAGCACTAGGACCAAGCGGAAAACGACCTCAAACGCTATTCTTTTTTATCAACCCGCCTACAAGCTCATCGATTGGCTCGAGATTTATTTTGCTAGCATGTGATTGGCCGTCCCCGCTGTCCATTCCATGAGCGCTTCGACTGCCACACAAGTGATTCATTAAAGCAACGTTATTCCTGACCTTTCACAGAAAATGACTCGGTATTTATGATGTCAGTTTGTATAACTAATAAACAACTATGAAGTAAACAAAAAAGTCATACTATGACCTTGATAATGTAGTGTGCAAAATCGAAGGATATCGTAATGTGGAATTGAGCTCAAACACGCCCCTCCACTGCAGTCAGCTGACTGTCCGGGAAGGGCAGGAAGTAAGTAAAATGCTACGGCAAGCCCACTTAGACAATCATGCTCCAGCGGAAGTCGCTTAATTTCAACTCCACAAATAAAATGAGTAAAGTGGTTATTATTATATAAATGGCGGTAACGCACAACATACATTTACTAACCACTAGCACACCGTATAACGTATAAGAACATGTAAGCGCATACGCAAAGTTATTACTTGTTTTGTCCCTGACCGCATACCGTAAGCATTTTTTCCAAGATGGCGGCCCAATGACGCATGCGTAGTATGAGTCGCTGGCTGTCAGTGGTGGAGTTCCGCTAGCATTTTTTTGGTTGTCACAACCGCCTATGTGTTCTCAGACAGCAAAATAAGCAAGTACTATCATTTTATATTCATTGTAATTTCGTTATATATATAATTGTTTGGAATTATCATTATTGTGGAATAAAACTGCGGTACGTGTAAAGATAAACTAAAACGAACGTCAATCATGTTTAAACGTAAACTGAGGTGGTGCTAAATTACCATCACAAGACTGAAAGCTAGCATCTGAAATGAGTAACGTTTATGTAACTTTTAGTTAATTCATAATTGTGAGGATGTGTTTTCGGTTAAGTATTGGTATATATATATAAAGTATTGGTATTTATAATGTATTAGCACAAGCCACTGTATAAGAAATACCATAGACGTTAGCAACCTGGCTAGCTAGGCAAGCTAGCCCCGCTCACACCAAGCTATCTGACCTAAATCCAAGACCGGTTGAGATATAAAATCCTAATAGTAAACACGCCAAATATCGCACTGTTAGTTTATGTTTTTGTCTCAGCATAGACTCGGTTTCCTTATATCGAGTTTTACGGTAATCATTGTTGACAACATTGTTGACATGTCCAGGCTGACGTCACATCTTACGCCACAACCCTATCCGACAGACAAGCATGTCGTACGGCCAAGGAGAGAGTTACCGTCCGGTCCCTCGGGACTTCAGCAGCCTGATCCAGACATGTAGTTCCAACATTCAGAAGATCACACAAAACAGTAAGTGTTATGTGCTTTCTTATACTGTATACTTCTCTGTCAATACATGTCATTAAAAAAAAAAATTACAATATTTTTGTCAGTAAATGGTGTACCTAATGATTTGGCCGCTGAGCAAATGTTCAGTGTTAAAACAAAGACAAACGGCCTTTGTCTCCTGGTATGAACAGAAGCCAGGCCATGTCATGTGACCATTGCATGCTGCAAAAGGGATAAGGCACACTGGCTTGTTCGCTCTAATTATTTGTCTCCTGATGTCTGGACCTTAGTTCTAAATATTTATTCATGACTGCCTTTGTGCTTTGGAGCTGATGTTATGTATTTTTTCATTTGCATGCGTATGACTTAGAACAATAGTGCAAATTCCTCACATTGAGCTGCTAATCGAATGCCTTTTGCCGCCACGTGATGACACAACTCATCAATTCATTCATTGCTTTCCTCTGACAGCTGCTCAGATTAAGAGCATGGTGAACCAGTTGGGGACCATACAGGACACCAGCGAGCTTCAGGATCGACTGTATGTACACAACTCACGTCCGGTACCCTGACATTTTGACATTTACAGTGGAACCTCCGAACAAAAACCTGTTTATGACCTTCTAAATGCATTTTTTCTAAACATTATTAGAGCTCTCTAGTTATAAAATAACACCCCTATAGTCACCTTTTATACCCGTATTACCAAATGTTAATCTTCAAACAGCAAAAATAATGCATAAGGCTAAAAATTAGCTAAAAATGTCAACCAATACTTCTCTACAAGAGAGGAGAAATATGATCTCAGGGAAGAAGTACATTTGAAACACTTCTATGCTAGGACTACGTTAAAAAGCAATAGCATTTCAGTATGTGGAATCAAACTATGGGATGGATTGAGTAAGGACCTCAAACAATGCACAACGATGAGCCAATTCAAGAAACAATACAAGCAGTTGATGTTTGCTAAATACAAGGATGAAGAGTCTTGAACCAGTCATGATGTGCTATATATATATATATATATATATATATATATATATATATATATATATATATCACTTATGTCATTGGATGGTCATATCACCTCATACGTCGGTACGTGACAAAAAATATATTTTTTAAGCAAAATAAAAAAATATTAAATAAAATTTTAAAAATTAAAATTTTTTTTTAAAAAAAATTAATAAAATAAAGTTTAAAAAAAACTTTCCTGGGGGGGGCTGAGTGGCAAACGTACAGGAAGTGACGCCGCAATTTAAGACAAAAATAAGGCTTGTGCTTGTGTGTGTTGCTGTAAATGTGTTTCCTGGGGGAGCTGAGTGGCGGGCAGACAGGAAGTGATGACGCAATTTAAGACAAAAAATAAGTATTTTGCTTGTGTATGTTGCTGTAAATGTAAAAATTTAAAATAAAAATTCAAAAAAAAAAAAAAAAAACCTAAACTGTATTAGGAAAGCAGGAAGTGAACAAATGTAACAGTTACTGATTGTAAAAGTACCAGATGGAGGGGTAGGATTTAATAAGCTTTGCTTCTTCCTACTCCTTTTGGACATGTGGAACTGTGAACTGATTATGGGATGCATTCAATTGTAATCTGATGCATGTTCAAATGAAATTAAACCATTACCATGACCAAATATAGTAGACATATGAAGAGAAACTAAGACATAACATCAGAGAGCTAACATCGAGACAGTTCCATGTTGTTCCTCCAATAATAGAGAGTCATTCATTTTGTCCTGAGGTCTCGTGTGACGCTGGTAGTTTCCAACGGTTCCACTGTAGAACGCTTCCCTGCATTGTGTCACCAGAGAAAGCCAGTGAAGTACACTTGTATTGTTAATTGTGACTAAACTATCGCTGTTTCCACAGGCAGCAAATACAACACTACACCAACCAACTTGCAAAAGAAACCAACAAGCACCTGAAGGAGTTGGGCTCAATTCCTTTGCCAACATTCCCCTCGGAGCAAGTAAGTAAGACGTCACCAGAGACTTCTTGAATCCAGAACCCCCCTGGGTCAAAAGACCCATCCTTATAGATGTAAGACTTCATTGTGTTAAAGCATGACTGCAGATCATATCTATAAAATACATTCAACATTACATATATAAGTCATTCAGAAGATGTTGTGATGATTTAATATTCTGTACTGGTCACTAGGTGTCAGTAATGTTACATGGATGAGACAATAGCCACTGCAGGAAGTAAGAAAAGTATGGTAATGGTAATGGTTTTATTTCAATTGAATGCATCCCATAATCAGTGCACAGTTCCACATGTCTGAAAGGAGTAGGAAGAAGCAAAGCTTATTAAGTCCTACCCCTCCATCTGGTACTTTTACAATCAGTAACTGTTACATTTGTTCACTTCCTGCTTTCCTAATATAATTTAGCTATTTTTTTGTTGTTTTCCTTTTTATCTTAAAAAAAATAATTTTAATTTTAATTTTAATTTTAATTTTAATTTTAATTTTAATTTTAATTTTAATTTTAATTTTAATTTTAATTTTAATTTTAATTTTAATTTTAATTTTAATTTTAATTTTAATTTTAATTTTAATTTTAATTAGTTCACAGTTCCACATGTCCAAAAGGAGTAGGAAGAAGCAAAGCTTATTAAATCCTACCCCTCCATCTGGTACTTTTACAGTCAGTAACTGTTACATTTGTTCACTTCCTGCTTTCCTAATATAATTTAGTTATTTTTATTTTTTTGATTCCAGTTTGAAATATAAAAAAAAAACTGTGTGTGTGTATATTATGCCTTCTATGTCTTATTCTCGCTTGTTATGGCTGCTATATTGGGTAATGTGAGTGTAAAAGTGACTATAGGGGTGTTATTCCATGTCTAGTGGACTCTGATAATGTTAAGGTTTGTATTTACAAGGTTGTAAATAGAATTTCTATACTAATTCATGAGGGTCGCGGTGGTGCTGGAGCCTATCCCAGCTGTCTTCAGACAAGAGGCGGTGTACGCCCTGGACTGGTTCGCCAGCCAATCACAGGGCACATATAGACAAACAACCATTCACACTCACATTCATACCTACGGACAATTTGGAGTCGCCAATTAACCTAGCATGTCGTGTGGCCTTCTTCCTCATCTAGAGGCAGCAGAAGATCCAGAGGGAACGGTTGATGAACGATTTCTCCGCCGCGCTCAACAACTTCCAAGCCGTCCAACGGCGTGCGGCGGAGAAGGAGAAGGAGTCGGTAGCCAGAGCAAGAGCTGGATCTCGTCTATCGGTACGTAGGAGTCATCAATAATTCACCAAGCCGCAGGAATGGATGGGTGTGGATTAGCTGAGGCTTTGTTGCATAACAGTAACAGTAACATTAATAGTAACATTAATAGTAACAGTAACAGTAACATTAATAGTAACAGTAACAGTAACAGTGCATGGATTCTTTCTACATTTCAAAAGTTGTCACACAGCTGAGTTTTTTTTTTTTTTTTACTCCTTTTCCAGGCTGACGATGGCGTGCGAGATGAAAGGCTGGTTTCTTTTGACAAGTGAGTGAATGGCAGTCAATCGTGTTTTTAAATCGACTATTATGAGATTTGCGGAGCGTTCAATGTGTCAATACGTTTATACGTTTAGTCAGTGATACAGTGTTACCATACAAATATGGTTCCCAGGGCCTCCAATCGATCCCAACTGGACCGTTCAGGTCTCTCATCCGAGCAGGAGTTCATGCTCAAAGGCACATCAGTCTAGATAGGACACAATATTCACAGGCAATATGGATGCTTCTTATTCAGGTCAGTTTGGGACAGTGCTGCTGAGCGTCCCTCAAGATTAATTGACTCCAGACACCACCATGTTTATGCTTGCAAAAAAACACACTAAACTCATCACACAGTAACTTAACACTCCAAAGTTCTACCTAAAAATATACAAAGAAGTACCAATATGAGTTTTGAAGTTTCCCATTCTGCATTGTGTCTGAGCAAAGCAGTTCATTGGAGGACATGCGGCATAGAAAGTGGTGAGTGTGCAGGCCACACAGCTAGGAGACCCGAGTTCAATTCCACCCTCGGCCATCTCTGTGTGGAGTTTGCATGTTCTCCCCGTGCATGCGTGGGTTTTCTCCGGGTACTCCGGTTTCCTCCCACATTCCAAAAACATGTCTATATCTATTAGTTTATTTAGCCATGTTTATGCTTGCAAAAAAAAACACTAAACTCATCACACAGTAACTTAACACTGCAAAGGTGTACCTAAAAATATACAAAGAAGTACCAATATGAGTATTGAAGTTTCCCATTCTGCATTGTGTCTGAGCAAAGCAGTTCATTGGAGGACATGCGGCATAGAAAGTGGTTAGTGCACAGGCCACACAGCCAGGAAACCCGAGTTCAATTCCACCCTCGGCCATCTCTGTGTGGAGTTTGCATGTTCTCCCTCGTGCATGCGTGGGTTTTCTCCGGGTACTCCCACATTCCAAAAACATGCTAGGTTAATTAGCCACTCCAAATTGTCCATAGGTATGAATGTGAGTGTGAATGGTTGTTTGTCTATATGTGCCCTGTGATTGGCTGGCTCGCCTGAAGACAGCTGGGATAGGCTCCAGCACCCCCCGCGACCCTCGTGAGGATAAGCGGTAGAAAACGAAATGTATACAACCTTATAAAAGACTGTTTTTAACTGTATTAGAGACCTCTAGACATGAAATAGCACCCCTATAGTCACAGTTAGACTCCTATTACTAGGGTTTCGGTTCAGATCGTGATTTGTTTTGATTCAGGTTTCTCACTATTCTCGATTGCGATGCCTTTAAAGGCGGGGTCATAAAAGTTTGCGTGTTTGAAATGAAGGCGCTAACCAACCAAATACAACTACAACAAAAACAATTGTGAATAACGAGTTGTGGTATGTCATGTGACCAACAGTCAGGACGACTGGGGTCAGATGGCCGTTCAGACGGAGGAGGTGGGCATCACAGAGGAGGACTTGGAGCTCATCAAGGAGAGAGAAACCAACATCAGACAGCTGGAGGTGTCGGCCCTTACGTTCTCCTCGTCGACCCGTCAACGTTTGCCGTCAATCATCAGCATCACATGTGAATCTCGGGTCTTTCTTTCTTACAGTCTGACATCATGGATGTCAATCAGATCTTCAAGGACCTTGCCGTCATGATCCACGACCAGGGAGAGATGATTGGTGAGGAAAAGATGTTTTATTTATAGGAGGTTCATGAATACAATACATAAATGTAGAAATGGTATTTGTAAACCGGCGCCGTGCTTGTGCTGGTGCACAGATAGCATCGAGGCAAACGTGGAGAATGCCGAAGTTCATGTGGAACGAGGAGCGGAGCAGCTTCAGAGAGCTGCCTACTACCAAGTGAGTTCCTCTTTTGTAAAGCACTCTTATCAATATATAAACACACCACTCAGTATAGTACATATAGTTCATGTAGTACAATGCTTGATAGCGTGTGCATATAACGAGGATGGCCTGGATAAAACCAGTACGCAGATGATCAGAACACACATAATATAAAGGAGGAGAAACCAAACATAGTATAAGGCATTATTCAGAAGGCGCATTCAAAGACATGCCAACCTGTAGTATTCTACACTGCTCACTAGGTGTCAGTAATGTTACATTGATTACTGTAAAAAAAAAAAGCCAATATCGGACAATATTGTGAGAATAAAGTCTAAAAAATAAAAAGCCAATATAGGATAATATTGGGAGAATAAAGTCTAAAAAAAAGCCAATATCAGACAATATTGTGAGAATAGAGTGTAAAAAAAAAAAAAAAGCCAATATCGGACAATATTGGGAGAATAAAGTCTAAAAAAAAAAAAAAAAGCCAATATCGGACAATATTGTGAGGATAAAGTATAAAAAAAACAAACAAAATGCCAATATCTGACAATATTGTGAGAATAAAGTTTTTACAAAAGTCAATAATGGACAATATTGTGAGAATAAAGTGTAAAAAAAAGGCAATTCTGAGAATAAAGTCTAAAAAAAAAGCCAATATCGGACAATATAGTGAGAATAAAGTAAAAAAAAAGCCAATATCGGACAATATTGTGAGAATAAAGTCTAACAAATGAAAAGCCAATATCGGACAATATTGTGAGAATAAAGTAAAAAAAAAAAAGCCAATATCAGACAATATTGTGAGAATAAAGTCTAAAAAAAAAAGCCAATATCAGACAATATTGTGAGAATAAAGTAAAAAAAAAGCCAGTATCGGACAATATTGTGAGAATAAAGTCTAAAAAAAAAAAAAAAAAAGCCAATATCGGACAATATTGTGAGAATAAAGTAAAAAAAAAGCCAATATCGGACAATATTGTGAGAATAAAGTCTAAAAAAAAAAAAAAAAAGCCAATATCGGACAATATTGTGAGAATAAAGTCTAAAAAAAAAAAAAAGCCAATATCGGACAATATTGTGAGAATAAAGTCTAAAAAAAAGCCAATATCGGACAATATTGTGAGAATAAAGTCTAAAAAAAAGCCAATATCGGACAATATTGTGAGAATAAAGTCTAAAAAAAAGCCAATATCGGACAATATTGTGAGAATAAAGTCTAAAAAAAAAAAGCCCATATCGGACAATATTATGAGAATAAAGTATATAAAAAAAGCTAATATCAGACAATATTGAGAGAATAAAGTATTTTAAAAAAGTCAATATCGGACAATATTGTGAGAATAAAGTCAAAAAAAAAGAGAGAATAAAGTCAAAATATTATGAGAAGCAAAAGTACAAAGATTATTTATATTTATTTTATTATTTATTTATTATTTACATTTATTTCTCATTTTCTGCATCATTACTTCGTTCCTCCAATAGAGTTAATGATGCACGTGACGTCGTTAGTGGTGTGTCGCAAAATTTTTCCAATGTAAAAAAAAAAAAAAAAAAAACAACAACATACAGTCTCTCAAAAAAGGTTAAAAAAAAAACACTGCAGTAGAAAGTCCAAACGCTCCCTTGAGTGAATGGAAGTGTGAGCTGATTGGTTGTCCGGGTAACCACTCTTGTCTTATTCCAGCAAAAATCCAGAAAGAAGATGTGCATCCTGGCTTTGGTTTGCTCCATTGCGCTGGTCATACTTGGCGTCATCATCTGGCAAGTGTCCAAGTGACCTGACTCCACAGGAAAGCCATCTCTATTATTATTATTATTATTATTATGATTATTATTATATACCTGCTTGGTATCACAAGAAGTAGACGCTGCTCACATCCGGATCGCAGAGTTGCTAATACCCAAATCTCAGCTGCGCTGTTCTTTGTAAATAGCAACGTAAAAGCAACAGGAACTGGGAACTATGGTGGCGTTGGGGGAGCGATTTACGTCTCTGATTTATTTCATATTTTATTGAAAGCACTAACACTCACTGTATTTCACATTCATTACTCCGCATAGCGACCTAACTATGATTCATGACAGAAATGATTTTTTTTTTTAGGTGTTGTGTATTATTTTGTTATCATTTCTTCTGCTGTAAAGTGTTGACATTGCACAGTTGAAGTGGTCGAGTGGGGAAAAGTCAGCCTCATAACAACAGGAACTGATGACGCATAAAAGCAGGATGAGTAACAGCGGCGATTGTAGTATAACTGTTCGATACCGAATGTCTTAACAGATATAGGCCCCAAATCCATATTTGTAAATATTACACCACATTATATACAATATAGCTGCAAAAAAAAAAAACCACAACATGAATTGATTTCTATATGACTCATTTCAGTGCGTGTAATAAATGTCTTGAATACTTTTAAAGTGTCATCATTGGCAGCTTGACGCCCAGCTACATTTAGCCACAAGGGGGCGATAGTGTCTTTGTGACCGTAGAGGAAATGCTCAGGTGCAGAAATTCACCATGTTTGATGTTACTTTTCATTTGTTAAAGCTTCTGTGTGTGTGCCCCCCCCCCGGGGCCTTCAGAATCAGTAGTGCTGGCCTGTGTCAAAATATCAAATATGTGGTATTCTGATCTGGTCATTAGGTTTTGAACTTTGAACTTCACCACAAAACGGTTCGATACAGCGACCGCTTACTGCTGATGACGTTGGTCTCACGTTCCAGTCTTTAACAAGAACCCAAGATGCTTTGAAATCCTCCACCTGGGGCAAGACTCCAAACCCAAAAAGGTGCAAGCCACTCGTTTCCTTTAACTGAGAACCGTGGAGAAACTGATGAGGCCATCAGGACTACAGATGAGATCCTAAGGTCTCATCAAATTCTATTCATCAAAGTTCTGAACAGAACCAGTCAAAAAAGGCTCGACTTGCTAGCAATGCGAACCGGGTTCCTGCTCCGGACCAGACCATGGAGAAGCTGATGAGGCCATCAGGACTCCATCGTCTGTGAATAACAAGACGAGATCCTAAGGTCTCATCAAATTCTGTTCATCAAAGTTCTGAACAGAACCAGTGACAAAAGGCTCGACTTGCTAGCAATGCGAACCGAGTTCCTGCGAACCGGGTTCCTGCTCCGGACCAGACCATGGAGAAGCTGATGAGGCCATCAGGACTCCATCGTCTGTAAATAACAGACGAGATCCTAAGGTCTCATCAAAGTTCTGAACAGAACCAGTGACAAAAGGCTCGACTTACTAGCAATGTGAACCGGGTTCCTTCTCCGGACCAGACCAAGATACTTGAAATCCTCCACCTGGGGCAAGACTCCAAACCCAAAATGTGCTAGCCACCCGTTTCCTTTAACTGCGAACCGTGGAGAAACTGATGAGGCCATCAGGACTACAGACGAGATCCTAAGGTCTCATCAAAGTTCTGAACAGAACCAGTGACAAAAATCTCGACTCATTAGCGATGCAAACCGGGTTCCTGCTCCGGACCAGACCATGGAGAAGCCGATGAGGCCATCAGGACTCCATCATCTGTGGATAACAGACAAGATCCTAAGGCCTCATCAAATTCTGTTCATCAAAGTTCTGAACAGAACCAGTCAAAAAAGGCTCGACTTGCTACAATAGGAACCGGGTTCCTGCTCCGGACCAGACCATGGAGAAGCCGATGAAGCCATCAGGACTACAGACGAGATCTTAAGGCCTCATCAAATTCTGTTCATCAGAGTTCTGAACAGAACCAGTGACAAAAGGCTCGACTTGCTAGCAATGCAAACTGGGTTAATGCGAACCGGGTTCCTGCGAACCTGGTTCCTGCTCCGGACCAGGCCATGGAGAAGCCGATGAGGCCATCAGGACTCCATCGTCTGTGAATAACAGACAAGATCCTAAGGTCTCATCAGAGGTCCGAACAGAACCAGTGACAAAAGGCTCGACTTGCTAGCAATGCGAACCGGGTTAGCATCAAAACACACATAGACTGGTTGCGCAAACATGTACCCTTGCAAGAGTGTAGTCCTGTGTTCCTTGGTTCCTTGACCAGGACGAAAACCACATTGGAACCACACGCGGGCCGCGTGTTTGAGACCCCCTGCCGTAGGGTGTTCACGTTCATAAAAGCAGTCCTGCTTTTGAACCTACGTGCAATGTAACATTATGCTTGCGCTCTTATTTTGGTAGATAATTGAAGTCTGTGTCATTGCCACTGTAAAGTGACATCACCTTTATTATATTAGTGTGTTGATCTGCTGTGTTTACTGCTCCCACAGTCAGTCATCATAAGTGGCATGAAGGTGCGTGAGAAGGAACGACGACGTGGTGTAGCGCAGCTTTTACGACCCCCCCCCCGGGGGGGGGGGGGGGGGGTTGGAGCGTGTCGGAGAGACGCACTGGTTTTCAAGCTTTCTGCTTGACTTGCCAATGTTGGATGTTTGACTCAAGAGCTCCAGACCTCCACCATACGTTCTCCTAATGGCCCAGCCGGAATCAATTCCAGCTGAGACATAAAAGTAACATTAATGGGAAAACCCAAAGCAGCCATCAGGTAAGCTTTTAGTAGCATGTTACATATGTTGCGCTAAAGATGAAAGCCGGCATTGGACGTTCGTTCCAGCAATTAGCTACGCCCAGGTAATAAACCCCACTCGCAGCAATAATCCCTCGTTTATCACTGTCTCAGTTGACAGTGATAAACGAGGGATTATTAGATTAGATTAGGATTAGGATTCCTTATTTATCAATGGAATATTTTCATAGTGGGCTGCACGGTGGTCAAGTGGTTCGCGTGCAGACCTCACAGCTAGGAGAACTGAGTTCGATTCCACTCTCGGGCATCTCCGTGCGTGCGTGGGTTTTTGCTCCGGGTACTCCGGTTTCCTCCCACATTCCAAAAACATGTCTATTATATAAAAGTGGGCTGCACGGGGTTCGAGTGGTTCGCGTGCAGACCTCACAGCTAGGAGAACTGAGTTCGATTCCACCCTCGGGCGTCTCCGTTCATGCATGGGTTTACTCCGGGTACTCCGGTTTCCTCCCACATTCCAAAAGCAAACAACATTTCTATGTCTATTAGTTTATTTCGCCATGTTTATGCTTGCAAAAAAAACACTAAACTCATCACACAGTAACTTAACACTCCAAAGAAATATACAAAGAAGTACCAATATGAGTTTTGAAGTTTCTCATTCTGCATTGTGTCTGATCAAAGCAGTTCATTGGAGGACATGCGGCATAGAAAGTGGTTAGTGCGCAGGCCTCACAGCTAGGAGACCCGAGTTCAATTCCACCCTCGGGCATCTCTGTGTGGAGTTTGCATGTTCTCCCTGTGCATGCGTGGGTTTTCTCCAGGTACTCCGGATTCCTCCCACGTTCCAAAAACATGTCTATTAGTTTATTTAGCCATGTTTATGCTTGCAAAAAACACTAAACTCATCACACAGTAACTTAACACTCCAAAGGTGTACCTAAAAATATACAAAGAAGTACCAATATGAGTTTTGAAGTTTCCCATTCTGCATTGTGTCTGAGCTAAGCAGTTCATTGGAGGACATGCGGCATAGAAAGTGGTTAGTGCGCAGGCCACACAGCTAGGAGACCCGAGTTCAATTCCACCCTCGGGCATCTCTGTGTGGAGTTTGCATGTTCTCCCCGTGTATGCGTGGGTTTTCTCCAGGTACTCCGGTTTCCTCCGACATCCCAAAAACATGCTAGGTTAATTGGCGATAAAAATGTAGCGGTACTTCCATCCATTGTTAGCGGTAACTCACATGATTGACAGGAACCAACACAACACGTAGTTTGTCTTATGTTTACATTCCATTAGCTTACATCACATTCCCCATACGGTTCACCCCAGGATAATTAACATGAGCAATGGATAGCAGATGTCAGTCACGCTTTGATGATGGATGCACGTTTTGTTTATGTACACCGTGAACACTTTGGAGCCCCTCGGGCACACTTGGGTGCTCCACCATCCACTTTCAGCGCAGGAAGAATTGTTGGCAGTGGTTTCAAGTCTTACACTAGCTTGACGTTGGGATTTGCATCATTCCCACCCAAATACCAAATATCATGGAATAGTGACGCACACTGTTTTATATTTAGTGTGTGGAGAGCCTGTTTTGGTTTGAAACTGTGTATGACTTGAACCACCAACACTTTTTCCAGTGTTTTCCTAAATCATTGGGCTCTATGAAATTAAAGTTTTATTTTCCCAAAATCCAATTTTAATGATTTAGATTTGCATTTTTTTACCTTTTACACTAATTTTATCAGCATAGTGTGGTGTGTGTGTTCCTGTTAAATATATCCTTACATTTATTGATGCAGTACAGTACATCATTGGACAATTTTGCCTATTTTTAGCCTATTATTAGTAAAAAAAAAATCTTTTTTGGTGGCATTTCTTAGTTGTCCTTATAGGTTAATGTTTACATTGTTAATTGGTAGAGTAATTGGTAATAGGAGTAGCAGATACTGGCAACAAAGCCTAGAGTCGCTCTGGAGTACAAGGGGCAGGACCAGCCAAACCATAATCAAAAGTGCGACTAATTAAAAATCTAATATAAGGCATTCAGAAGACGCATTCAAAGATGTAGCATTCTACACTGGTCACTAGGTGTCAGTAATGTTACTGTAATGTTTGCTGAGACACACAAGCACCAGACTTGTTAGGAACAATAATCCCGAATAAAAAGTCCTTAATAAAAACACCAGCTAATTTTTGCGGCGTCACTTCCTGTCCGCCCGCCACTCAGCCCCCTCTAGGAAACACATTTACAGCAACACATACAAGCACAATACTTATTTTTGTCTTAAATTGCGGTCACTTCCTGTCCGCTCACCACTCAGCTCCCTCTAGAAAACACATTTATAGCAACACACAAGCACAATACTTATTTTTGTCTTAAATTGTGGCGTCACTTCCTGTCCGGCTGCCACTCAGCTCCCTCTAGGAAACACATTTACAGCAACACACACAAGCACAATACCTATTTTTGTCTTAAATTGCGGTGTCACTTCCTGTCCGCCCACCACTCAGCCCCCCTAAAACACATTTACAGCAACACACACAAGCACAATACCTATTTTTGTCTTAAATTGCGGTGTCACTTCCTGTCCGCCCGCCACTCAGCTCCCCCTAAAACACATTTACAGCAACACACACAAGCACAATACTTATTTTTGTCTTAAATTGCGGTCACTTCCTGTCCGCTCACCACTCAGCTCCCTCTAGAAAACACATTTATAGCAACACACACAAGCACAATACTTATTTTTGTCTTAAATTGTGGCGTCACTTCCTGTCCGCTCACCACTCAGCTCCCTCTAGAAAACACATTTATAGCAACACACACAAGCACAATACTTATTTTTGTCTTAAATTTTGGCGTCACTTCCTGTCCGCCCACCACTCAGCCCCCCCAGGAAACACATTTACTGCAACACACAAGCACAAGCCTTATGTTTGTCATAAATTGCGGCATCACTTCCTGTCCGCACACCACTCAGCCCCCCCCCAAGACACATTTACAGCAACACACAAAAGTACAATACTTATTTTTGTCTTAAATTGCGGCATTACTTCCTGTCCGCCCACCACTCAGCCCCCCCAGGAAACACATTTACAGCATTGCAGCATTATTTCCTGTCCGCCCACCACTCAGCCCCCCCCCAGGAAACACATTTACAGCAACACACACAAGCCTTATTTTTGTCTTAAATTGCAACGTCACTTCCTGTCCGCCCGCCACTCAGCCCCCCCCAACAAACAAATTTACAGCAACACACACAAACACAAACTTTATTTTGGATTTAAATGACTTATTTAACCTTAGTATGTCTACTATATAGGGTAAAAGTAGTGTAAAGGTGACTATAGGGGTGTTATTTCATGTCTAGAGATCTCTAATAATGTTAATAACTGTATTTAGAAGATTTTCTATGCTGCAACTATGAAACTAGTCGGGTCTGGAACCAACCAAAAATATACATCGGAAGCGTTTTTAAATAGTTCTTACGCAGTTCAAGTACACAGGTCAGTTTCACTCACAGCTGTACCTGATCCACAGTGGGTCTGTTTCTGGAAAAGTCGACCAGAACCCCCCCCCCCCCCCCCTCTCCTCCAATCAGGATAAACAAATGTAAATAGTACGCGGGCTAAGGATATTCTACAGTCAATTATAGAACCGAGGGGTTGTGTTCTATATATACAGCGAGCTGGAAACAAGAGTGATTGTATAATCCCGAATAGCAGGAGTGGTGTCACGGGGGGATTGCGGGGAGCGAGCTAAGAGTACGCACGTTACACACACTCAGGGCGGGGTCTCACTGACTCTTTGAAAATGGGTCTGGGCCAACTCATACACCTATTCCACTGTAATTATTTCCAGATTGGCTGAATGTTGAAGCTGGAAAGGACTTCAAGGGGTTTCTCCCGTCTGGGTGTGTGCGTGAATGAAGACGGAACAGGGAAGCAGGGTGGGCAAAAAAAAAAAAAAAGGGGGCGGTGATGTCAAAAAAGGCCAAAATGCCCCCCCCCCCCAAAAAAAAACAAAAACCTCAATAAAGAACTCTTATGTGTTACGGCAATGCTTTTTTGGGAGGCCTTGAACGCCTCTCAAACTCAATTGTGCTCCCAAACCCGGTGTGTTTTATAATACAGACTGCCCACCGGTATTTCCTCCAAGACCTGGTCCAGCTGTAGTCCCTGGGCGTAGATCCAGTTCTGCCAAGTCTCCTCACAGGGACGTACAGGACTCAGCTTTATCCAGTCTAGACCAGGATAACTTTGGTCAAGTATACTAAATCGATATAGGTCATTGCTGGTGTTGCTAATTCTACCCGAATCCCTGATACCGGACCTTTTCATGGTCTTCAGACTCTAAGGATCCCAATGTATGGCTGCCAACTACTGCTATGGGATGTCGTTTTTTGCACTTCTGTGTGAAACTTCAAAAACCAGTGCGAAACCCGGTGACGTGGAACAGGATGAAGAGAAAATAAGGAAAATTTACGTACATCTCTATGTACTTGGGTACTGTATGTACCTTGGTACTCTATGTACCTAGTACAAAAAAACATGTACTGTTCAGTCCGTCCTGCATGGGACAATCTTGCCTTAGAGACTAGATTAGAAATCACGGTTCCATTTATCACAGGAAGTCTTGGAGTCAGGAGGTCTTGAAACAGCAAAAAAAAAACCAGACCATTACACTACCACCGCCATATTTTACTGTTGCTATGATGTTGTGGGATATTTTTGGTAGACAGCAGAATTCATGGTTCCATTTATCACAGCAAGTCTTCCAGGTCCTGAAGCAGCAAAACTGCCCCCGACCATCACACTACCACCACCATATTTTACTGTTGTTTGTGGGATGTTTTTGGTAGACAGCAGAATTCATGGTTCCATTTATCACAGCAAGTCTTCCAGGTCCTGAAGCAGCAAAACTGCCCCCGACCATCACACTACCACCACCATATTTTACTGTTGTTTGTGGGATGTTTTTGGTAGACAGCAGAATTCATGGTTCCATTTATCACAGCAAGTCTTCCAGGTCCTGAAGCAGCAAAACAACCCCAGACCATCACACTACCACCACCATATTTTACTGTTGTTTGTGGGATGTTTTTGTTAGACAGCAGAATTCATGGTTCCATTTATCACAGCAAGTCTTCCAGGTCCTGAATCAGGAAAACAGCCCCAGACCATCACACTACCACCGCCGTATTTTTCTGGTGCTATGATGTGGGATATATTTGGTAGACAGCAGAATTCATGGTTCCATTTATCACAGGAAGTCTTCCAGGTCCTGAAGCAGCAAAATATCCCCAGACCATCACACTACCACCACCACATTTTTTTTACTGTTGCTATGATGTTGTGGGATATTTTTGGTAGACAGCAGAATTCGTGGTTCCATTTATCACAGCAAGTCTTCCAGGTCCTGAAGCAGCAAAACTGCCCCAGACCATCACACTACCACCGCCATATTTTACTGTTGCTATGATGTGGGATATTTTTGGTAGACAGCAGAATTCATGGTTCCATTTATCACAGCAAGTCTTCCTGGTCCTGAAGCAGCAAAACAGCCCCAGACCATCACACTACCACCACCATATTTTACTGTTGTTTGTGGGATGTTTTTGTTAGACAGCAGAATTCATGGTTCCATTTATCACAGCAAGTCTTCCAGGTCCTGAATCAGGAAAACAGCCCCAGACCATCACACTACCACCGCCGTATTTTTCTGGTGCTATGATGTGGGATATTTTTGGTAGACAGCAGAATTCATGGTTCCATTTATCACAGGAAGTCTTCCAGGTCCTGAAGCAGCAAAATATCCCCAGACCATCACACTACCACCACCACATTTTTTTTACTGTTGCTATGATGTTGTGGGATATTTTTGGTAGACAGCAGAATTCGTGGTTCCCTTTATCACAGCAAGTCTTCCAGGTCCTGAAGCAGCAAAACTGCCCCAGACCATCACACTACCACCGCCATATTTTACTGTTGCTATGATGTGGGATATTTTTGGTAGACAGCAGAATTCATGGTTCCATTTATCACAGCAAGTCTTCCAGGTCCTGAAGCAGCAAAACAGCCCCAGACCATCACACTACCACCACCATATTTTACTGTTGTGATGTTGGGACACACCTTCCAAAAAGTTAAACTTTTGTCTTGTCAGACCACAGAGTATTTTCCCAAAGGTCTTGGAGATCATCTTTGTGGGGTCTTTTGTGACCTCTTGGATGAGTCGTCGCCATGATCTCGGGGTCATTTTGGTTGGTCGGGCACTCCTGGGAAGGGTCACCACTGTTCCATGTTTTCGCCATTTGTGGATAACGGCTCTCGCTGTGGTTTGCAGGAGTCCGAATGCTTTAGAAATGGATTTAAGAGCTTTTCCAGATTGATGGATCTCAATTAATCTCAGTTTTTCACACAGGGCCATGTTGATTTGGACCCCAAATGGAGAAAATCCGTGAGGAGTCGAAGATATTGCATGTTTTGACTCACTCCTTCTCGCCTAGCAAACCATCCTGCCAGCTTGACGTTGACATTCGGTGAACAAGTCCAACGTTTCCCTCAGGTTAGTCACTCAGGTTAGGCCCACAACACCCCCGGTCGTACTTGTTGGACGAGCGAAAGTCAGCCGTCGCTGCAAAAAAAAAAAAAAAAAACACAAACGCCTTCTCTGTCGCTCCCGCCATCATCTCTGGCGGGCGTCAGGACCCCTGTTTTGTCTTTTCAGATGCCTGTCCTCCGCTTGGTTTCTCTTTCTTGTGGAAAAACCGTGTCTGCTTTAGTGCTTTGCATTCCTGCGGTTTGACTGGCACTTCCTGCTATGAGCGAGAAGCACGCTTGTAGACATTCCTTGGACCCTTGTAGATTTGTCAAAACTGTTTTTCTACCGTCACATTTGTGGTTGGGATGTAACAAAAAAAAAAACCTATGGAAAAATCCTAATTATGAAGTATTGTTAAGAGGTGTAGCTTTTGGGTTATGGGTCGGCCTACAACAACCACTCGTTTCGCACATAAATGTGCACGGCATCATGGGATACATAGGATAACCAGCGTCTTCTTCCTATAACCTGTCCTGTTTGGCAGCTTGCAGTACGGATCAATTGTATGTTTTACAAGAATAAAGTCGTACAATTACGAGAAAAAAAAGTCTTAAATTTACAAGAATAAAAGTCATAATATTACGAAAAATAAAATACAAAATAAAATAGTAAATTTACAGGAAAAAAATAATGAATTTACAAGGAAAAAAGCCTGAAGTTGATGAGAATAAAACCCATAATATTACAAAAAATTGACAAGAAAAAAAGTAATATATTTACAAGACTAAAGCTGTAAATTTACCACGATAAAGTCGTTAACTAAGAACCAAAAAAGTAAGAAATTTATGAGAATAAAATCATACATCTATGAGGAAAAAAAAGTCTTAAACTAATAAGTAATATATTTATGAGACTAAAGCTGTAAATTTACCACAATAAAATCATAAAGTAAGAACCAAAAAAGGCAGAAAATTACAAGAATAAAGTCGTACATCTACAAGGGAAAAAAAAGTCTTAAATTAACGAGAATAAAAGCCATGATATTACGCGAAAAAAGTCTTAAATTAACAAGAATAAAAGCCATGATACTACAAGAAAAAAGTCTTAAATTAACGAGAATAAAAGCCATGATATTACAAGAAAAAAGTCTTAAATTAACGAGAATAAAAGCTATGATATTACAAGAAAAAAGTCTTAAATTAACGAGAATAAAAGCTATGATATTACGAGAAAAAAGTCTTAAATTAACGAGAATAAAAGCCATGATATTACAAGAAAAAAGTCTTAAATTAACGACAATAAAAGCCATGATATTACAAGAAAAAAGTCATAAATTAACGAGAATAAAAGCCATGATATTACAAGAAAAAAGTCTTAAATTAACGAGAATAAAAGCTATGATATTACAAGAAAAAAGTCTTAATTTAACGAGAATAAAAGCCATGATATTACAAGAAAAAAGTCATAAATTAACGAGATTAAAAGCCATGATATTATGCGAAAAAAGTCTTAAATTAACGAGAATAAAAGCCATGATATTACGAGAAAAAAGTCTTAAATTAACAAGAATAAAAGCCATGATATTACAAGAAAAAAGTCTTAAATTAACGAGAATAAAAGCCATGATATAACAAGAAAAAAGTCATCAATTAACGAGAATAAAAGCCATGATATTACGCGAAAAAAGTCTTAAATTAACGAGAATAAAAGCCATGATATTATGCGAAAAAAGTCTTAAATTAACAAAAATAAAAGCCATGATATTACAAGAAAAAAGTCGTAAATTAACAAAAATAAAATTTACAGAAAAAAGTCCAAAAAAAAGTGTGTTCTGCCTAGTTTTTCTTGTAGTAAAATATTTTAGAATGGTTCAAAGACTAAAAAGCTATCATAAAACCCTCAAAGCTAAAACGGTTCAAGACAGTCATGCTTCTTGAACGTAGCCCTTCACTTTTCACAAGGTTCTTATTTAGCACTTAACATGTTCTCCCTGTGTTTGCGATTCATTAATGACCGTACTTCTGAACAGGATGTCAGACATTCCATCCAAAATGCACGAGTGTCAAGCGGAGAAGGACAGGTAGACTGCATGCAAACAGGAATCTAACCGCAGCCGGTACAAAGTGTTCTGACATCATTGGCGTGTGCATGCAGAAAAAAAAAAAAAAAAAAAAAACCAGGGAACGGGAAGAGACAGATTTGCTGGCTGGCTAAGCAGGAATGTACCAGACTTAAACAACATCCTGAGAGAACGGAGGAGGAGGCGACCGCTGTGCTTCCATCCACCGGTGCTATTTTTAGCCCTTTACCTCACCTCCTTAAAGACAAGGTGTTTTTGTAAACCCTAGTGGGTCTCCTGCAGGACAAATGTTTGCACAAGTATGCAATGTGCGGCACACGGCTCTGAGATGGACGGGTGGAATGCTAATAGACTACAAACAACACGTTAGGGATAGAATCGGAGATTTTCAGAATAAAGTCATAATTTAATGTTATAAGGAAGTGAGAAGGGCTAGACATGCTAATCTGTTTTGCTGCCACCTTCTAAATAAAAGCTTACCTGATGCGAGAGGCAACTTTCCGTCCTTCATCTTTGGGAATTTACGACTTTATTGTGGTAAATTTACAGCTTTATTCTCGTTATATCATGGCTTTTATTCTCGTAAATTTAAGCCTTTTTTCGACTTTATTCTTGTAAATTTCTGACAATTTTAGTCTTTAATTTATGACTTTATCGTGGTGAATTTACACCTTTATTCTTAAATAATTATTTAAGAATTATTTATTTTTAATCGTAAATTTAAGACTTTTTTTTTGTTTTGGTTTTTTTTTATTGTGGTGAATTTATACATTTTTTTCGTAGATGTACGACTATTAATGTAAATTTCAGACCTTTTTTTTGTCCTCACTTTATGACTTTATTGTGGTAAATTTACAGCTTTATTCTCATAATATCATGGCTTTTCTCATAAATTTAAGACTTTTTTTCTCGTAGATGTATGACTTTATTTTCGTGAATTTCTGACTATTTTAGTCTTTAATTCATGAATTTATTGTGGTAAATTTACAGCTTTATTCTAGTAAATTTCTGACTATTTTAGTCTTTAATTCTTTTAAATTTAAGACTTTTTTTCATAGATGTATGATTATATTCTTGTAAATTTCTGACTTTTTTTGTCCTCACTTTACGACTTTATTGTGGTAAATTTACAGCTTTATTCTCGTAATATCATGGCTTTTATTCTCGTAAATGTAAGACTTTTTTTGGTAGATGTATGACTTTATTCTTGTAAATTTCGGACTTTTTTTTGTCCTCACTTTGAGATGTTACTGTGGTAAATTTACAGCTTTATTCTCATAAATTTCGGACTATTTTAGTCTTTAATGTATGACTTTATTGTGGTGAATTTATACCTTTATTCTCGTAAATTTAAGACTTTTTTCTTGTAGATGTACAACTTTATTTTTGTGAATTTCTGACTTTTTTTGTCCTCACTTTACGACTTTATTGTAGTAAATTTACTGTTTTATTCTCGTAAATTTAAGACTTTTTTTTTCATAGATATACGACTTTATTCTTGTAAATTTTGGACTTTTTTTGTCCTCGCTTTACGACTTTATTGTGGTAAATTGACAGCTTTAGTCTCATAAATATATGGAATAGATGGAATTAAACTCGGCTCGACTAGCTGTGAGGCCTGCGCGCTATCCCATGTACAATTAAATTTTTTTAAATATATTTTTTTTACATAATATAATAATATAAATATATTAAAAAATATTTTAAAATATTTTTTTAAATGTGATATTTCTCGTAAGTATTTTACCAGGAAAAAAAACTGCCAAGGCTTTGTCCCGGCACCAGAACTTTGATGTTTGGTGATATCTAAAGCAAACATAACCACGGAGGACTAAGCGCTGGAGGCTTAATGGGGCCAATGAAAGCAGATATGATAACAAACAACAGAATAAAAGCAAAGATTAAAGGTGAACTCACGTCTGGGAGAAAGAACTCCATGCTTATATCACCTCAGCAAAAAACCCAAATCCCCGTGTGCCAACTCTTGCATGTTTTTTCCCCTTTTTTCTTACTGCCAATCCACTTTTACAGCCTTTTTTGGATGGTAATATTAAGAATAATATTGACATAAATTAGCAAAGGAAGTTCAAAGCGCCGAGCCCCTGATGAATAAAGTACTGCAATAACTGCTCTAAACAGGCGTATTGACAGTACTTTAATACAACATGACTGACTCACTTACACCTGCACTCGTGCATCGGATGTTTGTGTGAGTAGGAGCGTATTAAAAAGTGCTTTGGTTGGACCGACGGCAGCCAAAAGCACCAAGCTGAGCTCCGCTTCCAGTCAAACACCTTCACTCGCTCTCGTTGTTGTACTGGAACACAGGAAGCAATTAACTCTGCATATCCTGCAGTCTTTGGAGTCAGGTGGCTGGGTTTTTTTCACCCCCCAAAAAACATCAGAACCACCCAAATAATATTCAATGGTGTATTTCCTGTGTTCCTTACGTGTTGGGCGGGCGGGCGGGAAGTGGCGCTGCAATTTAAGATAAAAATAAGTATTTTGCTTGTGTGTGTTGCTGTAAATGTGTCTTAGGGGGAGCTGAGTGGCGGGCGGACAGGAAGTGACGCTGTAATTTAAGACAAAAATAAGTATTTTGCTTGTGTCTGTTGCTGTAAATGTGTTTCCTGGGGGACCTGAGTGGCGGGCGGACAGGAAGTGACGTCGCAATTTAAGACAAAAATAACTATTGTGCTTGTGTGTGTTGCTGTAGTTGTGTTTCCTGGCGGACCTGAGTGGCGGGCGGACAGGAAGTGACGCCGCAATTTAAGACAATGTGTTTCCTGGGGGAGCTGAGTGACGGGCGGAGAGGAAGTGACGCCGCAATTTAAGACAAAAATAAGGCTTGTGCTTGTGTGTAAATGTGTTTCCTTGGGGAGCTGAGTGGCGGGCGGACAGGAAGTGACGCCGCAATTTAAGACCAAAATAACTATTTTGCTTGTGTGTGTTGCTGTAAATGTGTTTCCTGGGGGAGTTGAGTGGTGGGCGGACAGGAAGTGATGCCGCAATTTAAGACAATGTGTTTCCTTGGGGAGCTGAGTGGCGGGTGGACAGGAAGTGACGCCGCAATTTAAGACAAAAATAAGTATTTTACTTGTGTGTGTTGCTGTAAATGTGTTTCCTGGGGGAGTTGAGTGGCGGGCGGACAGGAAGTGATGCCGCAATTTAAGACAATGTGTTTCCTGGGGGAGCTGAGTGGCGGGCGGACAGGAAGTGACGCCGCAATTTAAGACAAAAATAAGGCTTGTGCTTGTGTGTGTTGCTGTAAATGTGTCTTAGGGGGAGCTGAGTAGCGGGCGGACAGGAAGTGATGCCGCAATTTAAGACAATGTGTTTCATGGGGGAGCTGAGTGGCGGGCGGACAGGAAGTGACGCCGCAATTTAAGACAAAAATAAGGCTTGTGCTTGTGTGTGTTGCTGTAAATGTGTCTTAGGGGGAGCTGAGTAGCGGGCGGACAGGAAGTGACGCCGCAATTTAAGATGAAAATAAGGCTTGTGCTTGTGTGTGTTGCTGTAAATGATTGCAATTTAAGACAAAAATAAAAAAACAAAAACCTAAATTATATTAGGAAAGCAGGAAGTGAACAAATGCAACAGTTACCGATTGTAAAAGTACCAGATGGAGGGGTAGGATTTAATAAGCTTTGCTTCTTCCTACTCCTTTTGGACATGTGGAACTGTGAACTGATTATGGGATGCATTCAATTGTAATCTGATGCATGTTCAAATGAAATTAAACCATTACCAATTAACCTAGCATGTTTTTGGAATGTGGGAGGAAACCGGAGTACAAATAAAAAAAATAAAATAATTTTTTAAAATTAAATAATAAAAAATTAAATAATTAAATAATTTTGAAAATCTTAACATTTTTAATTTTTTTTTTAACATTTTTAAAATTAAAAAAATGTAATTTAAAATTAAACCAAAAAAAAAACAACTTAAACTATTAGGAAAGCAGGAAGTGAACAAATGTAACAGTTACTGATTGTAAAAGTACCAGATGGAGGGGTAGGATTTAATAAGCTTTGCTTCTTCCTACTCCTTTTGGACATGTGGAACTGTGAACTGATTATGGGATGCATTCAATTGTAATCTGATGCATGTTCAAATGAAATTAAACCATTACCTTTACCATAAATTCAGCGAATCTCCGCATCGATCTGTCAGTCCATCACTGCCAGTCTCACCTGTTGAGTTGAGACGAGACGCTAGTATTTCTGCAACCACAACCACACAATCAGTGTATTTGTGCAGGAGAACCTGGAACCTTTTGTGAGAAAGAACAGAGTTGATTGCTGCTGCATGTACGTCATCCATCAGGCATCATGTCAGCTGTCTGGCATGGCAGTTGTTAGTCTGTAGTCCGTACAAGAAAGGTTATGTAATGTTTGCGGCAGGAGAAAAGAGACAAATAACATATAATAACATGGTTAGCGCGGAGCAGCAGCAGCTCTCCAAGCGCACATAACAAAAGACGCTGTGTTTTAAAACTTATATAAATCCTGCATCCTTTATTATTTTATTTTTTTTTGTGGAATCAAACCGTATCGCTTCAGTTCAGACTCCTAATGATCACAGGTGGCAGCTTTAGGTTAAAGGGTACAACAAAATCCGGTCGGATACCGGAATCAGTCAACAACCGGAACAAAAAGTATCTTCTTGGTAAAAAAGTCAATGAGGCGTTAATGGATCAAAGAGGACTTTTCCCATCAGGCATCTGTCTCATCCGTTTGAAGCATTGGCGTGCACACACACATGTGCTAATTCCTTCTGGGTTTGCCCATCTTAATCCCCAGGTGGAGGACAGGTCAGCAAACCCGATATTTTCCAAGCAACGTTTTTTGTTTTTTTTTTTTGAATCTGTTGGGTTTTTTCCCTGCTGTGTGATTCGTTCGTTCGTGCAGATGTGAACGCTGCCACTGAACTTGGGCACAAACAAAAAATGTACCCCCACTGCGACCCTGAAGTGACCTTTTGTCTTTTTTTAAATTGGTTGTTTGTGCTGAGAACATCATGTGACCCTAATCCAAACCATCTGCAGCGCTTACTCGGAAAATTTGAGCTAAACAGTTTCTTCTCGAGTGATGACTTGGTTAAAGGTTTCTGAAGTCGAATATCTACAATAGGTGTTAAAAAGTATTTGGCTTCTTCTGGATTTGCATGTTTGTCAGATTTCAATGTTTAACATCATCAAACTTAAATTATTTTTAATTTTAATTTTAATTATTATTTTATTTTTATTTTTATTTTTATTTTTATTTTTATTTTTATTTTTATTTTTATTTTTATTTTTATTTTTATTTTTATTTTATTTATTTTATTTATTTTATTTATTTTATTTATTTTATTTATTTTATTTATTATTTTTGTCTGGAAGTCCTCGGGAGGCATACATTACATCTGGTGTAAAAGAACATCATAGCAACAATATGGTGGTGGTAGTGTGATGGTTTCGGGCTGTTTTTCTGCTTCAGGACCCCAGAAGACTTGCTGTGATAAATGGAACCATGAATTCTGCTGTCTACCAAAAATATCCCACAAGCAACAGTAAAATATGGCGGTGGTAGTGTGATGGTCTGGGGCTGTTTTGGTGCTTCAGGACTTGGAAAACTTTTTGTGATAAATGGAACCATGAATTCTGCTGTCTACCAAAAATATCCCACAAGCAACAGTAAAATATGGCGGTGGTAGTGTGATGGTCTGGGGCTGTTTTGGTGCTTCAGGACTCGGAAAACTTTTTGTGATAAATGGAACCATGAATTCTGCTGTCTACCAAAAATATCCCACAATATCATAGCAACAGTAAAATATGGCGGTGGTAGTGTGATGGTCTTGGGAGGTTTTTGTTGATTCAGGACCCGGAAGACTTCCTGTGATAAATGGAACCATGAATCCTGCTGTCTACCAAAAATATCCCACATGCAACAGTAAAATATGGCGGTAGTAGTGTGATGGCCTGGGGATTTTTGCTGCTTCAGGACCTGGACAACTTGCTGTGATAAATGGAACCATGAATTCTGCTGTCTACCAAAAATATCCCACAACATCATAGCAACAGTAAAATATGGCGGTGGTAGTGTGATGGTCTCCGGCTGTTTTGCTGATTCAGGACCCGGAAGACTTCCTGTGATAAGTAGAAAAATCCGTCCATCTGTTGGTGACCTCAAGCTGAAACCAACTTGGGTTCTACAGCAGGACAAAGATCCAAAACCCAGAATATGAAGACCTTGAAGTGGCCTAGTCCAAGTCCTGACCTCAATCCTATTGAGATGCTGTGGATCAAAAACCTGCAAAATATTATCCTAACGATGAAAACCAAGGTGTGCCGTCATTCGAATCGCCATGACAGCAACTGGCTTTTTACCCACCGCACCCACGAGCCAATGACGGGTCAGCTCGTCAGCATGTGAAACGTTTGAATCCCAATGTTTTCATCTCTCCCAGCACACAGTGGCAATGGGCTGTAGTTTTCCCGGGGCTACACCCACTGCCCTGGTATTTAAACTCAACCCCCCTCTCCCCACCCCCTCCATCCTTTACACCCAGTCCTCTCCGAGCAGCTCAACCAGACGCAGCCTCCTGCCCACAGGAGCCAGTAGACCCAAATCCATACAACTGGAGTGGACACCATCTTGTGAAGAACTAACTATGTCCGTGGAAACCTTCGCCACATTCTCCCTTCTTCTGCTCATAATCTCACTGGTAAGTCTCCTCGTCATAAGTTATCATAATTTGGGAGTTGGAAACTACTAGGTAATAACTTATATGAATTTATGAATATGAATGACAGCTGATAGTTAGTAATAACAATATTTTCCCGATTGTTTACCACCTGTGTAGCTATAAGCAGGAAAACATGGGATGCATGCTGTAGTCCGGTGTCGCCCTCTAGCGGCTATTTTTTGCAAGTGTTGATATAAAACATTGGACATTTTGCTAACAAATCCAAAAAAATAAGTGTATTATTACCTTTTTTCTACTGACTATGAAATTTCTTACCATCATATTTTGACTTATTGTGATATCACAATTTTTCCCAACTTAATTTTCTAAAAAATATTATTTTTATTACTAATATTGCCAAAATTATTCAAGTTATTATTATTATTATTATTATTATCCAGTTATTCCAATTATTAACTATTGTGAAAATTATTTTTTCTTATAGGTTGTAAGATGTTTTATTATAATGTTACAATTTTGTTGTGTTAATTCATTCAAACCCTTTTATTACTAATATTGCCAAAATTATTCAAGTTATTATTGTTATTATTATCCAGTTATTCCAATTATTAACTATTGTGAAAATTATTTTTTTCTGATAGCTTGTAAGATGTTTTATTATAATGTTACAATTTTGTTGTGTTAACTCATTCAAACTCTTTTATTACTAATATTGACAAAATTATTCAAAGTTATTATTATTATTATTATCCAGTTATTCCAATTATTAACGATTGTGAAAATTATTTTTTTTTATAGCTTGTAAGATGTTTTATTATAATGTTACAATTTTGTTGTGTTAATTCATTCAAACCTTTTTATTACTAATATTGCCAACATTATTTTTATTTTTATTTTTATTTTTATTTTTATTTTTATTTTTATTTTTATTTTTATTTTTATTTTTATTTTTATTTTTATTTTTATTTTTATTTTTATTTTTATTTTTATTTTTATTTTTATTTTTATTTTTATTTTTATTATCCAGTTATTCAAATTATTAACTATTGTGACAATTATTTTTTCTTATAGCTTGTACGATGTTTTATTATAATGTTACAATTTTGTTGTGTTGATTCATTCAAACCTTTTTATTACTAATATTGCCAACATTATTCAAATTTTTATTTTTATTTTTATTTTTATTTTTATTTTTATTTTTATTTTTATTTTTATTTTTATTTTTATTTTTATTTTTATTTTTATTTTTATTTTTATTTTTATTTTTATTTTTATTTTTATTTTTATTTTTATTATCCAGTTATTCCAATTATTAACTATTGTGGAAATATTTTTTCCTGATAGCTTGTAAGATGTTTTATTATAATGTTACAATTTTGTTGTGTTATCTCATTCAAAACGACATTACCTTATGTTTTTTGTCAAAAATCACGAAATGTAAACTTTTTGGGGCCCCTGTTGAGCGTGTGTGAGGTTTCCCTTGTTTATTGACCATAAAAGTGCATTAGAAGCAAGTCTAAACTGGTTTATTATTCATACCTTTGCCCCCCATTAACATTATTATATATGTGTTACATGTGTGCAGACAGTGGCCCAGGATTGCTCCAGACCCTGTGCCTGCCCCGGAGACCCCCCTCCCTGCCCGCTAGGGACCAGCTTGGTGCTGGATGGATGCGGTTGCTGTAAAGTGTGTGCCAGGCAGCTGGGCGAGCCCTGTACCCTGCTGGAGCCCTGCGACCACCACAAGGAGCTCTACTGTGACTACGCCTTGCTGAGTGACACCGACACCGGCATCTGCATGGGTACCACAACCTCCGTTGGTCCACCATGCTGCACTCACACGTTTACATGTCCTCTGATTGGTGGATTTAATAAGGCTTTATGATGTGGTACTGGAACAACATACATACAATACAAATACACATTAAATGATAAGTAAAGTAACGTGACTCATATTACATAAACATAATAATGAGCCTAAGGCACATTACATACAGAAATCTACAAGGAAATTAACTAAAGTTGGTCATACAGTTAGCTTGAATGCTAATATTAGCTCATTATTAAATAGCTCAACACACAAAATGGCCCTCACTGTGGTGCGTTTACTGACCGCCGAACACAGTAAGACAAAACAACGCCCAAATCTGAAGATTATCAGTGACACAAACCATGTAAATTATGGTCTTTCTAACAATATGAAAAGTCATTTATGGTAATGGTAATGGTTTTATTCCATTTGAACATGCATCAGATTACAATTTAATGCATCCCATAATCAGTTCACAGTTCCACATGTCCAAAAGAAGTAGGAAGAAGCAAAGCTTATTAAATCCTACTCCTCCATCTGGTACTTTTACAATCAGTAACTGTTACATTTGGTCACTTCCTGCTTTCCTTATATAGTTTAAGTTTGTTTTTTTTTGTTTTTTGTTTTTTTTTTTTAATTTTTTACATTTTTATCCAAAAAATTACTTAATTTTAATTTTAATTTGTTCACTTCCTGCTTTTTTAATATAATTTATTTTTTTTTTTTTTAATTTTAGTTTTTTTAATTTTAATATAATTTACGTTTTTTAATTTTAATATAATTTATGTTTTTTAATTTTAATTTTAATTTTAATTTTAATTTTAATTTTAATTTTAATTTTAATTTTAATTTTAATTTTAATTTTAATTTTAATTTTAATTTGTTCACTTCCTGCTTTCCTAATATAATTTAAGTTTGTTTTTGTTTTTTTTAATTTTTTAATTTTATTTTTTTTAATTTTAATATAATTTACGTTTTTTAATTTTAATTTTAATTTTAATTTAAATTTTAATTTTAATTTTAATTTTAATTTTAATTTTAATTTTAATTTTAATTTTAATTTTAATTTTAATTTTAATTTTAATTTTAATTTTAATTTTAATTTTAATTTTAATTTTAATTTTAATTTTAATTTAACTAGCATACCTCGTCCTCAGCAGTCCAAAAGGCGACTGAAGAGCAGGAAGTGACATCACACGGTGTCAAAGTTCACACATAATTGCCAATGAAAAAAAAAAAGCATAATGCAACAAATACATACAAGAATCTAATTATTAGTGAAATAAAATTGAATAAACCAACACATGGGTTACATATGTGCCCTGTGATTGGCTGGCCACCAGTTCAGGGTGTACCCCACTTTGCCCAAAGACACCTGGGATAGGCTCCAGCACCCCCCGCCACACTCATAAGGATGAATAATAATAATAATAATAATAATGAATAATATTAACCAGGGTGACACCACAGTTTGTTTACATACAGAGCAAGCCCACCTCTTGTAATGAAGTCAAGCTAGCTCCTCACGTTAGCCTCTGGGATATCAGTTATCGGCTAAAAAAAAGCCAATATCAGACCCAGTAACCAGAAAGAAATAATAATAATAATAATAACTGGTAAAACATTATGAATGATGAATATCAGTAGGTGACGATGCCCACGTATCTGTTTCCCCACAGCTCAGGAGGGTCAGCCATGTGACTTGGGGGGCATCATCTACCACAGCGGGGAGTCCTTCCAGCCCAGCTGTAAACACCAATGCGTGTGTATGAACGGCGAGATCGGTTGCGTGCCGACATGTCCCAGTAACGTCCGGTTGCCCTCCCCTGATTGTCCGTACCCTCGCTCCATCCGAATTCCAGGAAAGTGCTGTGAAGAGTGGGTGTGTGACCAGACGCCGCTAGACCACCACTACCAGTCAGTGATGGGCGGTCAGTATCGACTCGTCGCTTATATACATATACTTATATACTTTATATATACTTTATATTTTTGAAGTATTTAAACTTCTTAAAGGAGACTGTATTCTCATGTTGAACTATGACAAAGTTTCAGGTTCAAAAGAGTTTGGGATGGCTCAAAACACTCGGTTTCAGGGGGCGTGGTAACACTGTTCTTTTGTGATGTCACAGAGGCTTCCTTATGGGCGTGGCTGTGGCTCAAACTCTGCTTCCCCCGCCCTTCCCCAAGCTTTGCTTCTCTGTTTAGGAGGGCAGAAGTTATTGTTTTTGTGTTTTTGCATAATATTACAATTTTAGAATTATAACATAATTATAAAATAAATTTTTAGTAATAAAATTTAAAATTAATATAATGTTAATGTTGATGTTGATGTTCATGTTCATGTTCATGTTAATATCAACAGTAACTGTAACTAATATTAATATAAACATCAATATTTATATTAATATTACTCTTTATATTAATATTTATAAATATTAAATAAAAATAAAAATAAAAATATACATAATATCATATTTACATTTATTCTAATATTATTAATTATTTATATTTATAATTATATTTATATTTATATTTATATTTATATTTATATTTATATTTATATTTATATTTATATTTATATTTATATTTATATTTATATTTATATTTATATTTATATTTATATTTATATTTATATTTATATTTATATTAGTGCTAATTAAAACCATTAGCACTACTTTACCATTTAGACTCACCATTTAATTTTATTCACATTTTATTCATTTTCTACCGCTTTTCCTCATGAGGGTTTTTTATTTTTATTTTATTTTCATTTTCATTTTCATTTTCATTTTCATTTTCATTTTCATTTTCAATTTCAATTTCAATTTCAATTTCAATTTCAATTTCAATTTCAATTTCAATTTCAATTTCAATTTCATTTTCATTTTCATTTTCATTTTTTATTTTATTTTATTTTATTTTATTTTATTTTATTTTATTTTATTTTATTTTATTTTATTTTATTTTATTTTATTTTATTTTATTTTATTTTATTTGATTTGATTTGATTTGATTTGATTTGATTTGATTTGATTTGATTTGATTTGATTTGATTTGATTTGATTTGATTTTATTTTATTTTATTTTATTTTATTTTATTTTATTTTATTTTATTTTATTTTATTTTATTTTATTTTATTTTTTTTTATTTTTATTTTTATTTTTATTTTTATTTACCAGAAAATCAAAGTTTGTTTCTTCCTTTTTCTGTTCTTTAGTAACCAGCAGTAGAACATAGGCAAGTTTCAGGAAAATATCAGCTCCCAACAAAAAAAAAATTACTTTCACTTTGACATAATCTTTCGGTACCGATAATTATTATGTAATCCAGGACTACAACATATATAAGTAAGTCAACCCCCCCCCCCCCCCCCCTCCCTCTGTCATTGCAGAGCCTTCTCAGATTCAACCTGTGCCGTCCTCACAACCCATCCCGGGATTCACCGAAATGTCCTTCCATGCATCGGAAGCGGAGAGTCCCAGAGACAACTGCATCGTCCAGACAACCGATTGGAGTGAATGCTCGGCCACGTGCGGAATGGGGGTCTCATCCCGCATCACCAACGACAACCATGGGTGCCAACTGGGAAGACAGACCAGGATCTGCATGATCAGACCTTGCAACATCCAGCAGGAGAAAGAAATTAAGGTTCGGAATATTTTATACTCATAATATTACAATAAAAGTTGAAATATCGGGAATTTTTTTTTTTTTTTCCACAGAGAGGAAAAAAATGTGTTCGGACACCGAAAACCCAACAAGGAATGCGTTTCGAATTATCAGGCTGCTCCACCACCAGGACGTACAAACCGAAGTTCTGCGGCGTTTGCACCGACAACCGATGCTGCACGCCTCACGTCACCATCACCGCCGAGGTAGAGTTCCGTTGTCCGGAAGGAGACGTCTTTAGGAAACAGATGATGTTTATAAAAACGTGCTCCTGTCATTACGACTGTCCACGAGACAACGACATCTTTCTGGCGTCCAACACGCGGAAAATGATCGGCGACTACGACCGCCATATTTGATATTCGTCCTTTGAAAGGCTTTTTTTTGCACTGACGTTCTTACTTTTTTTTTCACCCCACGACTTGACCACTACCTACCAAAAGGTGAATTTTAAAGTGGTTTAAGTTGCATATTTATCACGCAGATCATTAAAATTTTATTATTAAGAGAGGAAAAATAATCCTAAGATACATGGATCAACTGCAATCAAGTGTTTGTAATAACTTGCAATGAGTCTCTTACAGCAACGTGGATGAATTTTGGCCACAGCATCTCAATAGGATTCAGGTCGGGACTTGGACTAGGGCTTTCCACAGAAATTATAAAAGCCAATGAAAAAAAAAATGTAGCTGTGGCGCTACCTTCCAAATTGCCTTGACAACATCTTACCATAGAGTCCGATAATTATGCTACATGGCTACGAGCTACATAGAACAACTGCAATCAAGCGTTTGTGATAACTTGCAATGAGTCTCTTAAGGCAACATGGCGGAATTTTGGCGGATAAAAGTCAATGAAAAAAATTTAGCTGTGGCGCTACCTTCCAAATTGCCTTGACAACATCTTACCATAAAGTCCGATAATTATGCTACATGGCTACGAGCTAAATGGAACAACTGCAATCAAGCGTTTGTGATAACTTGCAATGAGTCTCTTACGGCAACATGGCGGAATTTTGGCGGATAAATGCCAATGAAAAAAATGTAGCTGTGGCGCTACCTTCCAAATTGCCTTGACACCATCTTACCATAGAGTCCGATAATTATGCTACATGGCTACGAGCTACATGGAACAACTGCAATCAAGCGTTTGTGATAACTTGCAATGAGTCTCTTCCGGCAACGTGGCGGAATTTTGGCGGATAAAAGCCAATGAAAAAAAATGTAGCTGTGGCGCTACCTTCCAAATTGCCTTGACACCATCTTACCATAGAGTCCGATAATTATGCTACATGGCTACGAGCTATATGGAACAACTGCAATCAAGCGTTTGTGATAACTTGCAATGAGTCTCTTACGGCAACATGGCGGAATTTTGGCGGATAAATGCCAATGAAAAAAATGTAGCTGTGGCGCTACCTTCCAAATTGCCTTGACACCATCTTACCATAGAGTCCGATAATTATGCTACATGGCTACGAGCTACATGGAACAACTGCAATCAAGCGTTTGTGATAACTTGCAATGAGTCTCTTACGGCAACATGGCGGAATTTTGGCGGATAAATGCCAATGAAAAAAAATGTAGCTGTGGCGCTACCTTCCAAATTGCCTTGACAACATCTTACCATAGAGTCCGATAATTATGCTACATGGCTACAAGCTACATGGAACAACTGCAATCAAGCGTTTGTAATAACTTGCAATGAGTCTCTTCCAGCAATGTGGCGGAATTTTGGCCACAGCATCTGAATAGGATTCAGGTCAGGACTTGGACTAGGCCTTTCCACAGAAATTATAAAAGCCAATGAAAAAAAAATGTAGCTGTGGCGCTACCTTCCAAATTGCCTTGACACCATCTTACCATAGAGTCCGATAATTATGTTTATTAACTATATTAACTATAAATATTTAGCTCAATTTCTGACTCTACGCTCTTGTTTACGTTTTTTTGTTTAGTCAAAGAGATGATTGCACTTATTTGTTTAAAAAAATAATAATAATATTAATGGTGAGTGATACAGCACATCTAGTGCATGTATGCTGTCTTTTCCACTTTTGGCATTTTGATGTACCTTGACTAATAATTTGACAACATGGCCACATTTTGGCTCCATCCAGACAAGAAAAGGCAAACAAATACTCCAGAAATTGACAAAATAGCCACAAGCGTGTGGAGATGCTGACATTGCTTATTTTTTGTTGACATTGTTATGCCATAAATGTTATGCAAGTTGATTGTTTACGGCGTATTTAAAAACAAACAAAGAGAAAATGGGGTAATCAGTTGGGTAAACATACTATATGTGAATATTTGAAGACTGTACAGATTTTGTACTGTAATTTATGTTTTACTCTGTATCGTATTGTTTGTTCTTCACTGTAACTACCTGACAAAGATACCGACTTCCTGTCTATTGCACTCTTGCCTCTTCTCCAATAAAGAAAGTATATTTTTATACATACGCACAATGTTGGTCTTAGTTGTTCCTGTGCCTAAAAATAGAACGTCTTGTGCTACATCAATTTTCCTGCTCCAAAAACAGATGCTGTGAAGTTTTGGTGAAGAAGCCAGAGTGGAAGATTGTGTACGTGCATTATATTAATATTAATATTAATTGTAATATTAATATTGTAATTGCAAATAATTTATATTACTTAACTATTTTTATTTTTATTTTTATTTTTATTTTTATTTTTATTTTTATTTTTATTTTTATTTTTATTTTTATTTTTATTTTTATTTTTGTTTTTATTTTTATTTTTATTTTTATTTTTATTTTTATTTTTATTTTTATTTTTATTTTTATTTTTATTATTATTTTTTTAATTTTCATTTTTATTTTAATTTTTTGTTTTGTTTTTATTTTTATTTAATATTCATAAATATTAATATTTTATATGTAATATTAATAATAATGAATAATATTTATATATTATATAATATTTATAATAACATATTCGTATCAATATTAATATTTATTTTATTTTTATTTTGTATTTTTTGTTTAATATTTATAAAAATTAATATTAAATTTATATTTATATTTATATTTATATTTATATTTATATTTATATTTATATTTATATTTATATTTATATTTATATTTATATTTATATTTATATTTATATTTATATTTATATTTATTAAAACCATTAGCACTACTTTACCATTTAGACTCACCATTTAATTTCCATCTAAAACTCCAACAGACTCCTCCAGTTCCGTTCCCACAGTGAAGGCTCCAGGACATCAATACATCAATTTCTACACCCTTTTGGTAAATATGCAAATCCATATTATTTTTTATTTTTTTATCACATTTTACACTATTGCAATGGATTTTGCTTAAAAGTGTTTTTTTTATTTTTCTACTGCAATTGAGCTACTGTAACCAAACATTTTTTTCTGTCTAAGTCTAAATATTCAAATATATTCTTAAATATATGGCTAAAAATGTGTGATTTATTTTTTACATGATGCACCTCATAGGATAATAGTATAGAGTAGACCCTGCACTGCGCCTGAATTGCTGTGCATTATCTCACGTATCTCTTTTTCCAGCCAGATGAGGGCGCTGTTCTGCGCATGACAGCGTTTTTTTTTTTTAAAGGTAAAACTATAATATAAGCTACACTATACAACCTCCGCTGTTATGTTTTACAGTAAGTGACTGTTCTCAAATTCAAACTGGATTTGTATGATAATTTTATTGAAAGTATAATCATTTTAAAGCTAAGTCATACCCGATCTGTCATCACCGAAGAGCCGGTTAAGTGTATCCGGGGAGGGGGGGGAGGAGGGAGCTGGTGCATACTGCATAGAGGCTAGGGCGGATGTTGCTGCTGTATGCTAGCTTTGCTGCAATGCTGTATAATGCTAATACGGCTACGGTTTAATATCTTGATAATGTTATGATAAATACACCTACATAAATTATCTGTATGGGAAATAATACATTGATAAGATATTGACTTGAAATACAAAGAATATTGTAGTTTGTATATTGAAGTTGTATGTGTTTCCGGTGTGAGTGCTAGCTTGACGTAGCAGTGTTGAGGCAGCCACTCCTACGAGTCTTTCCCGGTGCGGGAGTCCTGGAGAAGTGCGGAAAAGATGATTCGAATGCGGGCAGATATCTAAAGCCACAGTGCGGATGGAAAAAGAATATCACCGACAGAAAGGAGCGGTATCAAAGGTACAGTAAACATTAAAGTTGGTTATTTGGATTCGCTGCAGGAGTTTGTTTTGACACCTCATTTTCACGATTCGTTCTCATTGTATTGAGATTCTGTGTGAAGTTATTTATAGACTGGAATTTTGCTTAACGTACTGGAACCCAATTTTCCCATAAGAAATCATACAAAAAAATATGCTAAAACATTATAGTTTTGCAATTATAGTTTGACAAAAAAATTTAAATTTTTTAATTTTTTCTAATTAAATTTCAAATTAATTAATTTAATTTGAAAAATACATTATACAAAAAAAAAAACACAAAATGGCAAAAAAGACCAGTGATTTTTCAAGAGTAAAGTCATAATATTTTAGATTAAAAATACCATAAAGTTGAAATATTAAAGGAAAAATATTTTTGGAGAATTAGTTTGGGAAAAGTAATAATATTATGATAATAAAGTAACCATAACCACCAAAAATTTAAAAATCCTTGATGGAAATTTAATGTAAATATAATGTTTTAACATTTTTGAGATTTGTGGGATGTGGTAATGTTATGAGGAAAAAAAAACAAAATATTATGGTCCTAAATCAGAGATGAAAATTTACAAGAAGAATGTTGAAATAGTTAAAAAAAAAAAACAAACAGCACAAATGGGAAAAAGAGCTGTAATTTTACAATAATAAAATTGGATTCTTCCAAAAAAAAAAAAATTGTAATATTGTGAGGAAAAATAATGTAAAAATCCTTGATGGAAATTTAATGTTTTTAATGTTTTTTTTTAACATTTTTGAGATTTTGTGGGATAACTGTGTTACTTAGCAAAGAACTACACAGGCTGATGACATCATAGGCGTGCGACGGCGCTCATTTCCATGTACAACAAATTAGATTGGGGAAAAGTCAAAATATGGCAAGAAGAAAATTTTTCTTTCAAAGGAAATATTTGTTAATGAAAAAAAATGTCCTCACAGAAAAATGCAGACCTCACAGCTAGGAGACCCGAGTTCAATTCCACCCTCGACCATCTCTGTGTGGAATTTGCATGTTCTCCCCGTGCATGCGTGGGTTTTTTTTTTCCGGGTACTCCGGTTTCCTCCCACATTCCAAAAACATGTCTATGTCTATTAGTTTATTTAGCCATGTTTATGCTTGCAAAAAAAACACTAAACTCATCACACAGTAACTTAACACTCCAAAGGTGTACCTAAAAATATACAAAGAAGTACCAATATGAGTTTTGAAGTTTCCCATTCTGCATTGTGTCTGAGCAAAGCAGTTCATTGGAGGACATGTGGCATAGAAAGTGGTTAGTGCGCAGGCCACACAGCTAAGAGACCCGTGTTCAATTCCACCCTCGACCATCTCTGTGTGGAATTTGCATGTTCTCCCCGTGCATGCGTGGGTTTTTTTTCCGGGTACTCCGGTTTCCTACCACATTCCAAAAACATGTCTATGTCTATTAGTTTATTTATCCATGTTTATGCTTGCAAAAAAAACACTAAACTCATCACACAGTAACTTAACACTCCAAAGGTGTACCTAAAAATATACAAAGAAGTACCAATATGAGTTTTGAAGTTTCCCATTCTGCATTGTGTCTGAGCAAAGCAGTTCATTGGAGGACATGCGGCATACAAAAGTGGTTAGTGTGCAGGCCACACAGCTAGGAGACCCGAGTTCAATCCCACGGATTGTAAATCCAGCACGACTAGGTCGGTATGTAGCGTATGAGATCTGCTGATACATTTCTAAAATTATTTTCTGTTCGGAGCCGGCAGAGTGGGTGCCGTCTGTGGCCCACACACTTCACCCTGCAGAACTCACCAGTCCTCACTCCCACAGCGTGTCCCTGACAAATCTCTGCACACAACCTGAGCCAAGGAACTGCAGACGTCGTAAAATATAAATCGCTGTGAATGCTGTGTCACAATATGCAGCATAGACATAGTTCATTCACACTCACATTCATACCTATGGACGATTTGGAGTCGCTAATTAACCTAGCATGTTTTTGGAATGTGGGAGGAAACCGGAGTACCCGGAGAAAACCCACGCATGCACGGGGAGAACATGCAAACTCCACACAGAGATGGCCGAGAGGGTGGAATTGAACCCTGGTCTCCTAGCTGTGACTGCGAGGTCTGCGCGCTAACCACTGTCGTGCAGCCCAAATTTTTTTTCATCAACAAATATTTCTTCTTAAAGAAAAAAAAAATTCTCGCCATATTTTGATTTTTCCCCAACTAAGTTTTTTGTTTTTATTTGTTTCTTTTCCATAATTTAACAACTTAAAAAAATATAATATTTTTTCTTCCAACATTTCCAATATTTTTTCAGCCCAAGATTTTTTTCATTAACAAATATTTCTACTTAAAGAAAAATTGTCTTCTCGCCATATTTTGACTTTTCCCCAACCTAATTTTTTGTTTTGATTTGTTTATTTTCCATAATTTTACAACTTAAAAATCTATCATTTTTTCTTCCAATATTTCCAATATTTTTTCCATAATTTTACAAATGAAAAATATATCATATTTTTTCTTCCAATATTTCCAATATTTTTTTCCATAATTTTACAACTTAAAAATATACAATATTTTTTCTTCCAATATTTTTTTTCCCAAACCAAATGTTTTGTTTTGATTTGTTTATTTTCCATAATTTTACAACTTAAAAATGTATAATATTTTTCTTCCAATATTTCCAATATTTTTCAGCCCAAGTATTTTTCATGAACAAATATTTCTACTTAAAGAAAAAAATTCTTTTCGCCATATTTTGACTTTTCCCCAACCTAATTTTTTGTTTTGATTTGTTTATTTTATTTTCCATAATTTTACAATTTAAAAATATATAATATTTTTTCTTCCAATATTTCCAATATTTTTTCCATAATTTTACAATTTAAAAATATATCATATTTTTCTTCCAATTTTTCCAATAGTTTTTTCCATAATTTTACAACTTAAAAATATACAATATTTTTTCCTTCCAATATTTTTTTTCCCAAACCAAATTTTTTGTTTTGATTTGTTTATTTTCCATAATTGTACAACTTAAAAATATATAATATTTTTTATAGACTATTTCAACTTTATGCTACTTAAATTATATATAGTTTTTAGGTTATTCTCATAAAATTGCGACTTTTTTTGTCATTACAATATGATTTTTTTTCCTCTAAATATTTTGACTTTTTTTCTCATGACGTGACAAGTTTTTTGGATGTTTGGAAAGTGCAAATATTATTATTTTTTGAACTACTAAAATAGTTGTCAACCAAAACCAAACAAATCATTTTGCTTGTAGACCAGTGTTGGTGTGTAAAATTCATGTGGTGTCCAATCATCACTGCTGTTATCATTGAACGAATGTTGGGAGAGTGGAAAGTATGGACTATAAAATGCTAAGATGCTAAGACGACAATTCCAAGATTCCTGGGTCCCAAATGGAGACAAAAGTCCAGACTCCTGACCTTAGCTTCACTGACTATGTTTGAGTGATAGAAATAAAAAGATAAGGATGGACTTGACACGGAAAAAAAAGATGCTGACGATTTGACCCAGCTGAGACAGCATGGACACTGGACTCAGTTCTTGGACTTGGTCAGCACTTTGTCAACAACAGAATCAAGGTACAGTCAGTACCAAAAGTTTGGTTCTACCTTTTTTTGTTTTTTAGTAATCAGCAGTAGAACATCGGTAAGTTTCAGGAAAATATCAGTTCCTCACTAGAAAAGGGACAGCTTTTGTAACAGTTCAAATATCTAAAAAACTCAACAACGGGGTTGTTTTACACCAAAACAAACATGTATTTACAAATATAACACTATGAATTAAAATGAAAATTAAAACAAACTTAAATTGTATTACTATAAAAATTAAAATTGTAATAAAAAAAAACTCTTAAACTATATTAGGAAAGCAGGAAGTGAACAAATGTAAGAGTTACTGATTGTAAAAGTACCAGATGGAGGGGTAGGATTTAATAAGCTTTTTGGAGTAAAATTAAAATTAAAATTAAAATTAAAATTAAAATTAAAATTAAAATTAAAATTAAAATTAAAATTAAAATTAAAATTAAAATTAAAATTAAAATTAAAATTAAAATTAAAATTAAAATTAAAATTAAAATTAAAATTAAAATTAAAATTAAAATTAAACTATATTAGGAAAGCAGGAAGTGAACAAATGTAACAGTTACTGATTGTAAAAGTACCAGATGGAGGGGTAGGATTTGATAAGCTTTTTGGAGTTAAATTAAAATTAAAATTAAAATTAAAATTAAAATTAAAATTAAAATTAAAATTAAAATTAAAATTAAAATTAAAATTAAAATTAAAATTAAAATTAAAATTAAAATTAAAATTAAAATTAAAATTAAAATTAAAATTAAAATTAAAATTAAACTATATTAGGAAAGCAGGAAGTGAACAAATGTAACAGTTACTGATTGTAAAAGTACCAGATGGAGGGGTAGGATTTGATAAGCTTTTTGGAGTTAAATTAAAATTAAAATTAAAATTAAAATTAAAATTAAAATTAAAATTAAAATTAAAATTAAAATTAAAATTAAAATTAAAATTAAAATTAAAATTAAAATTAAAATTAAAATTAAAATTAAAAAACAAACTTAAACTATATTAGGAAAGCAGGAAGTGAACAAATGTAACAGTTACTGATTGTAAAAGTACCAGATGGTACTAATTAGCTTTTTGGAGTTTAATTAAAATTAAAATTAAAATTAAAATTAAAATTAAAATTAAAATTAAAATTAAAATTAAAATTAAAATTAAAATTAAAATTAAAATTAAAATTAAAATTAAAATTAAAATTAAAATTAAAAAATTTACCCATTATTATTTACATAATTATTTACATAATGGATACCATAGCAATTTAAATTTTTATTTTTATTTTAATTTACAAATATATATATAATTATTAAATAATTACATTTACTTTATTTTTCACATTTGGAGCTGGACTGTGCGTGTTCACAGTTTACAGTGTGGGTGTTTAAATAAAAAAACAAAATTATATCTGGATAAAAATAATTAAGAAAAAAATATATATTATGAAAGCAGGAAGTGAACAAATGTAACAGTTACTGATTGTAAAAGTACCAGATGGAGGGGTAGGATTTAATAAGCTTTGCTTCTTCCTACTCCTTTTGGACATGTGGAACTGTGAACTGATTATGGGATGCATTCAATTGTAATCTGATGCATGTTCAAATGAAATTAAACCATTACCATTACCATATTCAGGTTTCTGTAATTACAACAATTTCAGTTTTGCTAAGAAACCAATCAAATGTGTTGCTGATGAACTTTCTTTTTTCTTTGTTTCTGCTTCCAATTTGCGTCACCGTGGGATCCGTGACTCCCGGTGATGATGTCCGAAATGTCCCCATCTGGTGAGTAAAGCGTCATGCATGACATTGATTGTGTTTCTTAATGTCATTCAAACATTTTAATCCTCTGTCACACTTCAGCCCGTAGTCACAGAGGTTTCATGTAAAATTTGGTTAACTAATTAATTAATCATTGAACTAATCTATGAACCATTATTAGTCAATTATGCATAGAATAGTGCTTCTGGCAATGGTTGAATTTCATTTGAACATGCATCAGATTACAATTGAATGCATCCCATAATCAGTTCACAGTTCCACATGTCCAAAAGGAGTAGGAAGAAGCAAAGCTTATTAAATCCTACGCCTCCATCTGGTACTTTTACAATCAGTAACTGTTACATTTGTTCACTTCCTGCTTTCCTAATATAGTTTTAATTTTAATTTTAATTTTAATTTTAATTTTAATTTTAATTTTAATTTTAATTTTAATTTTAATTTTAATTTTAATTTTAATTTTAATTTTAATTTTAATTTTAATTTTAATTTTAATTTTAATTTTAATTTTAACTAGGATTCGATTGAACCGTAAGGATTCGCTGAGTTAAGACACACCCTTAAGACTCATTGGTGACAATTCCTGATGACACGCCCCGCTTGGCCATCATTGGCTGCCGATGATCACGTGACATTGCTTGGCCAATCAGTGCTCCGGGTAATTTAGTGCATTTAAAAATGTATTCAAAGAGGTTATAATGATACACTCCAATGGCCACTAGGTGTCAGTAATGTTCCATTCATGAAACAATTCCACCGCAGGAAGTACTGTCCAGAACAGGAAGTAATTTTTTTTTTATTATGTGTACTATACTGCGATACCCCCGCAACCCTAGTGATTATAAGTGGCATAGAAAATGTATTTATTTCTACAATATTCATTAATAGAAATCTAAAGGTGACTATAGGGGTGTTATTTCAAGTCTAGAGTGCTCTAATAATGTTAGAAACTGTATTTAGAAGGTCGTATGTGATTTATAAACAAGGAATCCTACTTTGTGGAAATTTAGCTTGCTTTAACAACAAAAACTAACAACTATGTGTACATTGAGCATCGAATATTTCCTGTGTACTTCAAGTACCATGACTTTGTTTCCTTTGTGTGTACCAGCCAGCCATACTCGGCGAGTCAAATATTCAATCTAATTTTAGCGGCGTCAAGCAATGATTAATATTTGGCTATGAGGAGATAAAACCCATAACAGTAATTGAAACATTGGGAATGAGGTGATGTCAATTAATCCGGTTTAAGGTTAAGTACCCTTTCATCGCCATAGTTACATAAATGTCAAATACCTTGACCGACATCAAGGTTAGCGATCATTAGCATTCACAAGTCTTATTTTCTGTCTTATATGTCTTATTTTTTCTTATTATGTCCACTATAATGGATAAGGGTAACTATAGGGGTGTTATTTAATATGTAGAGGGCTCTAATAAACAGCTTATGGTGATTTTCTTCAACAGTATATAACACATGATTTGACTTGGTTCCCAAACAGGGATACTTGCCATGTAATGATACAGCTCACCACTAGAGGGTAGCATTTACATATGTGTCATTTTAAGACCCCCCCCTGAGAGTACGTCTATTTATAGTCTAGTTTCCGACCCCTGTCTGGGTGTTTTTTATTGTTATCCAGTACTTCCTATGAATGATTGTATTATGTCGTGCTGTGTGAGTGTATTACAGTAACACTTTACTGTGATTTTCTATGCAGTTTTTTTTCAGCACAGTATTTTGGCTAATGATGTATGGGAACAAAAATGGTTATTTTTAAGTCCTTCAGTATATGCAGTGTAATTTCTGAAAATATCAAAGTGGCCTGTGCATACTTTCTTTTTTCACTCTGAGGCCCCCACTGGACAGATTTGGACACCCTTGGTGTGCTATGCCTTTATATACCAAAAATTAAAATTAAAATTAAAATTAAAATTAAAATTAAAATTAAAATTAAAATTAAAATTAAAATTAAAATTAAAATTAAAATTAAAATTAAAATTAAAATTAAAATTAAAATTAAAATTAAAATTAGCACAAACAAGTGTGTATAATTAAAACAATAATAACTACGTCTTTGGTATGAGTTAATAACACAACAGGATGTACGCTAACCAGAAAATGAATGCAAACCAAGGCAAAATTTTAACCAAATAAATTAAAATTAAAATTAAAATTAAAATTAAAATTAAAATTAAAATTAAAATTAAAATTAAAATTAAAATTAAAATTAAAATTAAAATTAAAATTAAAATTAAAATTAAAATTAGCATAAACAAGTGTGTATAATTAAAACAATTATAACTACGTCTTTGGTACGAGTTAATAATACAACAGGATGTACGCTAACCAGAAAATGAATGCAAACCAAGGCAAAATTTTAACCAAATAAATTAAAATTAAAATTAAAATTAAAATTAAAATTAAAATTAAAATTAAAATTAAAATTAAAATTAAAATTAAAATTAAAATTAAAATTAAAATTAAAATTAAAATTAAAATAACAAAAACACTTAATTTTAATTTTTGTAAGTGATATGACCTAATAATAAATAATTAAATAATAAATTTTAATTTTAATTAAATTATATTAGGATAAAAATAAAAATAAAAAAATTTAAATTATATTAGGAAAGCAGGAAGTGAACAAATGTAACAGTTACTGATCGTAAAAGTACCAGATGGAGGGGTAGGATTTAATAAGCTTTGCTTCTTCCTACTCCTTTTGGACATGTGGAACTGTGAACTGATTATGGGATGCATTCAATTGTAATCTGATGCATGTTCAAATGAAATTAAACCATTACCATTACCATAACTAAGTAAACATGCAAGACCACAGTCCGACTTCCATAAAAAGATTCATGTTGTATTCATAATGTATACAAAAAATGAAGCATTCCCTAGTGAACAAGGTCTCGATTGTGTGCCGGGATTTGAATCCTGAAGAGTAGCGTCCTCCCGGCTCCTCCCCAGGGAGTTGCGGTGCTCGCTTGGTGACCGTCTGGCTCAGCACCTGCTCTTCACACTGGGATGAGAGAAGCCGCTATGATAGTGGGTGGGGGTGGGTGGGGGGGGAGGGGTACACGAGGGGCAAAGGGTGGCTCTTTTGTGTTGTGATGGGGGAAGGAGTGTATGTTTATGGAAAGCTGACTTACATACAGATGATACTTGGCACTTTTGTTGTGGACGTACTCTTCCTCGGACAAAATGCTGTCCTTTCACCCCGCCCTAAAAGGGTGGGTCCATGATGGTGGGTCCATGATGGCGGACCATGGTCATTTTATCTGAATGGAATGCTAACAAACATAATATCATTATGTTTTTTCTTCTTTAGAAAATAAATAGATTGAATCTTGCACCGAGTTCTCAATCTATACCTGTCTAATTTAATCGGACTGGTTTGATGACAGGCGAAAATTCTTGCAATTGATCCAATTCCCTGAGAATACGAGAATAGTGTGTCTTGTTTGGAAGTGGCTTGATGCCAGAAATTTGTAGACCATATCCAGGACTCCAGCCCCCCTCCAACCCCCAAGTCTTGAATAGGTTTTTTTTTGACAATGCTAACAAGGCTCCAGCTATTATTAGAAAAAACCTTTTATACTGCACAACTGAAAACATTGTACTAATAAGGGAGGGGGTCATTCTTTGGATTAGTTTAGCATCTGAAGTTGTTTGTTTATTTGACAAGCTCAAAATGAAAGAAAAACTTAAAAAAAAAAAACAACTTTAAAGATCTGTCCGTGTTGTTGTTGTTATGATTTGAAAGGAAGGCTATTCTTAGCATCTCTGCTTCACTGTCAGGCCATCCAGGTTCTAATACTTTTGGCAGGGTCAGTAACATACACATACAGTGGAATTAGGGCATTAGTGCATACAATTATTAGAGACCTCTAGACATGATATAACACCCCTATAGTAAATTTTACATCAGTGTAATGCAGTTTTTTTTTATCAGCAAATCAAATGATGAAAAAGATCAGGGACAGGAAGTGACATCAGGGGTTATGTCCGCAACGGTAACCCGTTTTTGGGTTTATTGTGAGAACTCAAACCCGCGATCAAAGCCTGTTGTCCCGGCGGTGAAGTCTGGTGCTTGTGTGTTATTAAATTACTGACACTTAGTGACCAGTGTTGAATAATAGGCCATAATCAACCATGTAACAGGTATGATTTATTCATGAATATATTTTTGAAAAACCATGGAAGAGTGGAGGCCACACAGCGAGGAGACCCGGGTTCGATTCCGCCCTTCCTCCCACATTCCAAAAACATGCAAGGTTAATTGGCGACTCCAAATTGTCCATAGGTATGAATGTGAGTGTGAATGGTTGTTTGTCTATATGTGCCCTGTGATTGGCTGGCCACCAGTCCAGGGTGTACCCCGCCTCTCGCCCCAGACAGCTGGGATAGGCTCCAGCACCCCCGTGACCCTCACCCTCGTGAGGATAAGCGGTAGAAAATGAATGAATGAAAATACAAATTCAGCAACACGGTGGACGAGTGGTTGGCGCGCAGACCTCACAGCTAGGAAACCCGAGTTCAATTCCACCCTTGGCTATCTCTGTGTAGAGTTTGCATGTTCTCCCTGTGCATGCGTGGGTTTCCTCCCACATTCCAAAAACATGTCTATGTCTCTTTATTTATCCATGTTTATGCTTGCAAAAAAAACCCCACTAAACTCATCACACAGTAACTTAACACTGCAAAAGTGTACCTAAAAATATACAAAGAAGTACCAATATGAGTTTTGAAGTTTCCCATTCTGCATTGTGTCTGAGCAAAGCAGTTCATTGGAGGACATGCGGCATAGAAAGTGGTTAGTGCGCAGGCCACGCAGCTAGGAAACCCGAGTTCAATTCCACCCTCAGCTATCTCTGTGTGGAGTTTGCATGTTCTCCCTGTGCATGTGTGGGTTTTCTCCAGGTACTCCGGGTTTCCTCCCACATTCCAAAAACATGCTAGGTTAATTAGCGACTCAAAATTATCCATAGGAATGAATGTGAGTGTGAATGGTTGTTTGTCTATATGTGCCCTGTGATTGGCTGGCCACCAGTCCAGGGTGAAGACAGCTGGGATAGGCTCCAGCACCCCCCCCCCGCGACCCTTGTGAGGATAAGCGGTATAAAATGAATGAGTCTGATTGCCGTAGCCATTACTTCCATCTTATAAGAAGTCGCAATAAAGCGCTAGCATATTACATTACGCAACAAATACAGTCCAAATACAACCATAACTACCATCCTCTCAGTCTCACGCGGTCTGTTAAATACCACATAGATCAACTCCCTAATCCAATTTAGGTTCCTTTTGAATTCATTGAAACGATTTGAGCCCCCACGCTTCCTTCATGTAGTCCCAATCACTGAGTGAAAATGGATGCATTGATTTTTATATGGCTGTGGGATCATCAGTATCCTTGGTTACTGGTGGTGATGGTGAAGCCCTGCAATGGACGGGAACACATCCAGGCTATGATTGGTGCAGGTTTTCCACTGCTCTATTTTCATTGGCTGGCTCCACAAACACATTTGTCTCATTGCATAGCAGTCTCCCCCCCGTGTGGGTTCATTATTCGTTAGCCCTGGGTTGTGTCTTACAGGGTTTATTAATCACGTTACACAACAGGTTGGAAGCTGTAAACACAGTGGAGGCTGGTGTCTGATGGCTTCTTGAGTGTGTGTCTTTTTATATTATTTTTTGAGAAATTAATATACGCCTCGGTTTGCGTATTTTTCAGTTAAGGTGAAAAAAATTCACACCGAAACGTTTCCTCGCTTTGTGTATACCTCGCATGCAATAGCACTTCTTTTTATTGGACAACGGCACATTCTAAAAATATAATTTAATATTTGCTATATTAATATAATATAAATATGAATAAATAATATATTCAATATAATAATATTTACTATAGAAAACAGCAAAAAAATTGAAACCAGCAGTAACTCAACAAGAATAATGTTAAAATATGAAAAGAAAAAAGATAAAAAGTCATAATTTTATAAGAATAATGTCAAATTATGAGGAAAATATAATATAAAGTCACATTATTATGAGAAACAGACAAAGCAAAATTATGAGAATAAAGTGAAAATATTATGGGCATAAAGTTCTAATTATGAGAAGAAACATTTACGAGAATTAATTTAAAATATGAAAAGAAAAAGTAGAAAAAGTCATAATTTTATAATAATAATGTCAAATTATGAGGACAATATCATATAAAGTAATTATTATGAGAAACAGACAAAACAAATAAAGTGAAAATGTTATGAGAATTACCTTTTTTGAGAATTAAGTTAAAATATGAAAAGAAAAAGGATCAAAAGTCATTATTTTATGAGAATAATGTAAATTATGTGGAAAATATAATATTAAGTCACATTATTATGAGAAACAGACAAAACAAATTTATGAGAATAGAGTGAAAATATTATGGGAATAAAGTTCTAATTATGAGAAGAAACATTTACGAGAATTAAGTTAAAATATGAAAAGAAAAACGATAAAAAGTCAGAATTTTAATAAGAATAATGTCAAATTATGAGGAAAATATAATCTAAAGTCACATTATTATGAGAAACAAACAAAAAAATATGAGAATAAAGTGAAAATATTATGGGAATAAAGTTCTAATTATGAGAAGAAACATTTATTAGAATTAAGTCAAAATATTGCAAAATAAAAACAAAATACATATTCTAAGGAGAAAACGTTGCAATAATTAGAGAAATAAAACAACCTGTATTGTTATTAGGAAAAATAATTGAAGTACATTTGAGTACCATAGAGTTGAAATATGAGAAAAATACGTTTTTCTAAGGTTGAAGAAAAAATAGAGCTGAGATTCATATTTCCAACTGCTGTACTCTAAAATCAAATATTATGAAATATTAATACTAATATTACTACTATGTATTAAATATCTAAACTAAAATATGTATACACTACCACGGTAGCGTCAAACTAACCATGCACGTCCACATCTCCCGTGCCTGTAAGACAACAAAGAGGGCGTACGCCTCGTTTTCCCAAACACATTGTTGGAAGCCGCTTGATAAACGCTTATGAATTACCACTCGGATAATATTACTTGAAGGGAATCCATTACCTTTGAGCACCTATTTTCCAACACATCGTCGTTTATATTTACTGCTGGATGGTCACAGCCGACCCGGGTGAGTGTTTTTTTTAACATCTCTACGATACCGCTGACATATTTTATTCACATTCAGCGCCATTTGCAGACAGGTACACCCACCGCCCCTTTTATTGTTGCCTCTTTTTTAAAAAACGAACACAGCGATTTACCGTGTGAAGAAAACGACTTACGGTGAAAAATAATAACACTAAAAGAATGATTTTTGGAACATTTAACGGTGCGGAGAAGTGTAGATGTGACTCACGTTTGGCTCGTTTGAAATCGTTGTGTTCGCTTTCGACGTTCGGATTTCGGACGCTACATTATTGTTCGAAATGAAGACGTATAGTCACTATCGACATATCGGGGAATCGTACTCCAACATGGTTGTTTTAATACCTGGATTTTACCGATTTTATCATTAAATTTGTAGGAAACGTAAAAAAACCCACCTCAAATAAAGATGCCCTTTTTTCCCCCTCAGAGTGAGACATCATATTCATTGCTTGTCAAAAGTTCACAAAGTTACAAGCCGAACCAATACAAATTAAATAAAATACTGTTTTATTATTATTATATTTTAATATGGCTGCATATCACACTTTTTAAATATACACTGATTTAATAAAGTAAGCTTAATATTAAATATTATCCTTAATGTGATGTAATGCAGCCCATTCCTGCAACCACAAATGTAAACATGATGGGTAGTTTGGTTGACTGGAAGTGTTATTTTTAATGAAGGATGATGAAGATGGATTAGTCATCACGGTGTTGGTGGTATGTGTCAGTAGACCAACTGTACTACAATGACACATCCGCAGATATTGTCATGGTTGTCAATAGTAACCAAGCATCCAAGAATCGCATCCTTTTGTAGTTAATAGAGGCAGATAACACAATGTACTGTACATAGATGGTGTATGATGAAAAATATGAAGAATCGTGTACCATGTTGGTCCCGGAGGTTGTGTTTCGACTTGTCATTGTGTTTTTTTTTTTTAACATATATGTACAGTATTTATTCATAAATCAAGCTGTTTTGTGGTTAAATATGGAATATTAGTCACAAGATGGTGGCTCCACTAGGATTATTATCACAATATTTTTAGGATGTATCACAATATATATATTTGTGGGTAGACATACTGTATATAAACACCACTATCATGCTACTGTAGGTGTTGGGATGCTAACATTGGACATTAGCATTGCTAGCATGCTAACATTAGCATAGTATGATTTTTAGCCATTTTCATTGCTAGACACTATTCTGGTAGGTGTTAGCATGTTAAAATTAGCATTGATAGCATGGTAGTGTTATGGTAGTGGTAGCGTTGTGCTATGTTTGTGGGTAGACATACTGTATGTAAACACCACTATCATGACACTGTTGGTGTTGGGATGCTAACATTGGGACATTAGCATTGCTAGCACGCTAACATTAACATAGTATGATTTTTAGCCATTTTCATAGCTAGACACTATTCTGCTAGGTGTTAGCATGTTAAAATTAGCATTGCTAGCATGGTAGTGTTATGGTAGTGGTAATCTTGTGCTATTTTTGTGGGTAGACATACTGTATATAAACACCACTATCATGCTACTGTAGGTGTTGGGATGCTAACATTGGGACATTAGTATTGCTAGCATGCTAACATTAGCATAGTACGATTTTTAGCCATTTTCATTGCTAGACACTATTTTGCTAGGTGTTAGCATGTTAGTGGTAGTGTTGTGCTATTTTTGTGGATAGGCATACTGTATATAAACATCACTATCATGCTACTGTAGGTGTTGGGATGCTAACATTGGGAAATTAGCCTTGCTAGCACGCTAACATTAACATAGTATGATTTTTAGCCATTTTCATAGCTAGACACTATTCTGCTAGGTGTTAGCATGTTAAAATTAGCATTTCTAGCATGGTAGTGTTATGGTAGTGGTAGTGTTGTGCTATTTTTGTGGGTAGACATACTGTATGTAAACACCACTATCATGACACTGTTGGTGTTGGGATGTTAACATTGGGACATTAGCCTTGCTAGCATGCTAACATTAACATAGTATGATTTTTAGCCATTTTCATAGCTAGACACTATTCTGCCAGGTGTTAGCATGTTAAAATTAGCATTGCTAGCATGGTAGTGTTATGGTAGTGGTAATCTTGTGCTATTTTTGTGGGTAGACATACTGTATATAAACACCACTATCATGCTACTGTAGGTGTTGGGATGCTAACATTGGGACATTAGTATTGCTAGCATGCTAACATTAGCATAGTACGATTTTTAGCCATTTTCATTGCTAGACACTATTTTGCTAGGTGTTAGCATGTTAAAATTAGCATTGCTAGCATGGTAGTGGTAGTGTTGTGCTATTTTTGTGGGTAGGCATACTGTATATAAACATCACTATCATGCTACTGTAGGTGTTGGGATGCTAACATTGGGACATTAGCATTGCTAGCATGATAGCATTAGCATAGTATGATTTTTAGCCATTTTCATTGCTAGACACTATTTTGCTAGGTGTTAGCATGTTAAAATTAGCATTGCTAGCATGGTAGTGGTAGTGTTGTGCTATTTTTGTGGGTAGGCATACTGTATATAAACATCACTATCATGCTACTGTAGGTGTTGGGATGCTAACATTGGGACATTAGCATTGCTAGCATGATAGCATTAGCATAGTACGATTTTTAGCCATTTTCATTGCTAGACACTATTTTGCTAGGTGTTAGCATGTTAAAATTAGCATTGCTAGCATGGTAGTGGTAGTGTTGTGCTATTTTTGTGGGTAGACATACCGTATATAAACACCACTATCATGCTACTGTCGGTGTTGGGATGCTAACATTGGGATGTTAGCATTGCTAGCATGCAAACATTAGTATAGTATAATTTTTAGCCATTTTCATTGCTAGACACTATTCTGCTAGATGTTAGCATGTTAAAATTAGCATTGCTAGCATGGTAGTGTTATCGTACTGTAAATTTGTGCTATTTTTGTGGGTAGACATACTGTATATAAACACCACTATCTATGCTAGCATTGGCACATTAGCATTGTTAGCATGTTAACATTAGCATAGTATCATTTTTAGCCATTGTCATAGGTTGACACAATGTTGCTAAGTGTTATCATGTTAAAATTAGCATGTTAGCATTGCTAGCAACTATAATACAGAATAGTTAAATATTAGTGTTAGTATTGTTTACTATATATATGTATGTGTGTGTGTGTGTATGCTTGTCTGTTTTGGTCTTATGTCTCTTCTGGTCAAATATTCGCTGCCTCTGATTTCATCTGGGTCAGGCCAGTTTCTGGATTTTCTCTGGATCCTGTGCTAAACAAGCATGTGTGTGTGTTTGTGCAGGAGGTTGGATGGGTGCGGCGCATAGTGTCCTTTAATCCCACACAGGGCCCGATTAATTTTAAAGCCGATTTCTGTCCTTAAGCTCACTTTCTAGCATGCAGGCATCAATACTCCCACTGTACTTAATCATAATGTATTTCTCAGAAATCTTTCAGGGCTGAGTTCAAGACTCATTTTGAATTCTTGAACATAGAAAATATATTGCTTCATTTTGATGTGTATTAGGTATTTTGATGTGTATTAGGTTGAGAATACACAATATAATACCATATAGTAAAAGAAAATGTTTAATGTTGTTAAGCCTTGTTTATTTTATTCTGCAATGGTGGTGCTTTGAATAGTGTTAAACTTGTGTTTCTAGCCATAACGTCTTAAGCATATGAAAAAATTGTTGACGTTTGATTTAAAACAAGCATGCTTCTTCATGGCATATTATTAGTAAAAAAAAAGTAATACAATATTACATATAGTTTGCATAAATTAAGCACAAAAGTAGCCCAATTAACTAAAATACAAATGTAAGGCATTAAGAAGACGCATTCAAAGACATTATGATGACATGTAGAATTCTAAACTGATTGCTAGGTGTCCGTAATGTTGGGTGAGACACACAAGCATCAGACCTACCAGCTAAAACTCAACTATGAATCGCTGAGGTCACTTCCTGTCCGACCCCACTCAGCACTCGTAGTACCAGAATGCATTTCCAGCATAACATGAGCACAATAATAATAATGCCCTTAAGGATCATTGCATGACACCAATGAGACAATAGCCATTGAAGGTGGTCGTTAATTCTTCATTTGTTCAGATCACCATCTCATTTTCAAGGATGACCTGACCAAAAAAAAATAGGAAGTAAAAAAAACATCAAGGAACTCCCAATACTGCATGTATTATTTTTGTCTTATATGTCTTCTTTACTCATATTATGTCTACTAAATTGGGAAATAGGAGCGTAAAGTTAACTATAGGGGTGTTATTTTATGTCTAGAGGGCTCTAATATTATTATCATTCTAGTCCTATTTCCCGCGTTTGTCAATGAGAATTCTTGTCAGATTTAAACTCTTGTGACACACCAACAAAGTACAATGTCTTATTTATAAATAAAATATAGTTAGAGCATAGAAAACCTGTTTAAACCTTCTAAATATGGTTTTAACATTATTAGAGCCCTTTCGACATGGAATAACACCCCTATAGTCACCTTTACACTTTTTTCATTCTCATTTTCTACCGCTTATCCTCACGAGGGAGTCTATCCCAGCTGTCTTCGGGCGAGAGGCGGGGTACACCCTGGACTGGTGGCCAGCCAATCACAGGGCACATATAGACAAACAACCATTCACACTCACATGGACAATTTGGAGTGGCCAATGAACCTAATTAACCTAGCATGTTTTTGGAATGTGGGAGGAAACCGGAGTACCCGGAGAAAACCCACGCATGCACGGGGGGAGACCATGCAAACTCCACACAGAGATGGCCGAGGGTGGGATTGAACTCGGGTTTCCAAGCTGTTAGGTCTGCGTGCTAACCACTTGATCGCCGTGCAGCCCTATTTCCCAATATAGTAAACATAATAAGATATAAGGCATAAATGGGACATTGTGTTTTTGTTATTAGTGATCATTGTGCCTGTTGTGAGATCATTCACACCTGCAATAAAAGCCAATCGGGTCTGGTGCTTGTGTGTCTCACCCAACATTACAGTAGCATTAGTGACCAGCGTAGCACCATTTATCATTGCAATGTCTTTGAATGCCTCATATTTGTATTTTACTTCATTACTTCAAACAAAGCTGAGATGTACGCTGTCTTTTCTTTCCGTTTAATACATTGCATTGATTTGTCGATATGTATATATTTTTTATTTTTAATGGGGGGGGGGCAAAAAGGTGCAACCCTGAAGTAAAAAGGGCAGACAGCGTCAGCAGCCTCACGCTGCTGAGCTCCAGCACATGCTGACTGAACATTCAGCCATGAGAACACGAACAGTTTGTTTTTATGAAAAGCGGTGTTTAGTTGCCCCCCCCCCCCCCCGGTGCTTTGGAGCCTACACTCGCTGTCTGTGCCCCGTCAGCGTTTGTGTGGCAACACACACTCCAGCACTGCAGGCAGAGCAGCTTCTGCAGCCTCACAGACTGGCAGCAGAACTGGATGGTGGTGATAGTGTGCTATTTTTGTGGGTAGACATACTGTATGTAAACACCGCTATCATGCTACTGTAGGTATCGGTATGCTAACAGTGGCACATTAGCATTGTTAGCATGTTAACATTAGCATAGTACGATTTTGAGCCATTTTCATAGCTAGACACTATTCTGCTAGGTGTTAGCATGTTAAAATTAGCATTGCTAGCATGGTAGTGTTATGGTAGTGGTAGTGTTGTGCTATTTTTGTGGGTAGACATACTGTATGTAAACACCACTATCATGCTACTGTACATGTTGGGATGCTAACATTGGGACATTAGCATTGCTAGCATGCTAACATGAGCATAGTACAATTTTGAGCCATTTTCATAGCTAGACACTATTCTGCTAGGTGTTAGCATGTTAAAATTAGCATTGCTAGCATGGTAGTGTTATGGTAGTGGTAGTGTTGTGCTATTTTTGCGGGTAGACATACTGTATGTAAACACCACTATCATGCTACTGTACGTGTTGGGATGCTAACATTGGGACATTAGCATTGCTAGCATGCTAACATTAGCATAGTACGATTTTGAGCCATTTTCATAGCTAGACACTATTCTGCTAGGTGTTATCATGTTAAAATTAGCATTGCTAGCATGGTAGTGTTATGGTAGTGGTAGCATTGTGCTATGTTTGTGGGTAGACACACTGTATGTAAAATTACATTATTTTTCCTCACAATATTACAAATTTATTCTCATAATTTTTTTCTTGTAAAAAAAATTGTAAAAAAAAATTGTAAAATTACAGTGCTTTTTTCCATTTCTGCTGTTTTTTTCCCCAACCATTTAAACATTCTTTTTGTAAATTCTCATCTCTGATTTAGGACTTTTTCTCCATAATATTTTGTCTTTTTCTCATAACATTACAACCTAATATTCTCAAAAATGTAACCTTTTTGTTTTGTTTTTTTCTTTGTTTACTTCAACATGATTATAAAATAATTTATAATTATTTTTCTGCATAATATACAAAAATGTAAAAATACAGCTTTTTCTCATTAGTTTGCGACTTCTTCCTCTTAATATTTTGACTTTATTTTTACAAAATGAATTTTTAAATTTTTGCTGTTTTTGTTTGGTTAGGTTACAGTTTAGGAACACCAATAAATGGATGCAAATGGCCTGAATGTTCCTGTATTAAATCAATGTACAGTAATTAATTATAATTTAGATTGTATGGTTGTTAGCTGGCTAGCTCGTTAGCTTGTTTGTTTTTTTTTATGCCATAAAATAATAATAATCGGATATGCGGTAGTGACATTTAATCTGTATCTGGGTTATCTGAATCACCATCCAGGATCTTTAATTTATCTTTTGTGTCCCTCTCCTCACAGTGGTCACCATGACAACAGACGAAGCAGAGAGTCACCAGAAGAAGCCAAGGCAGCAGGAGGAGGCTGGCCAGGAAGCCAAGCCATCCTCTCCAGAGGAGGAGAACCTCCGGCCTGGCGTCCGCACCTCTGCTGGCCGTGGCCTCTCCCGCCTCTTCTCGTCCTTCCTGAAGAGACATTCTCAGTGTGAGAGCGAGGGCGGGGACAAGGGGGAAAAGGACAAAGAAGAAGCCAAAGCTCCCATTGCTGACCCCGAGCCTGAGCTCAAGATAGACGGAGAGGTGGCTCACGACCAGCACTCGGTCAGCAGCGCCGAGGCCCAGGTTGAGTGGCTGAATTATTATTATGATTATTATTATTATTATGATTATTATTATGATTATTATTATGATTCTTCTTCTTCTTCTTCTTCTTCTTCTTCTTCTTCTTCTTCTTCTTCTTCTTGTTCTTCTTCTTGTTCTTCTTCTTGTTCTTCTTCTTCTTCTTCTTCTTCTTCTTCTTGTTCTTGTTCTTGTTCTTCTTCTTGTTCTTCTTCTTGTTCTTCTTCTTGTTCTTCTTCTTCTTCTTGTTCTTCTTCTTCTTCTTCTTCTTCTTCTTCTTCTACTTCTTCTTCTTCTTCTTCTTCTTCTTCTTCTTCTTGTTATTCTTGTTATTATTGTTATTATTGTTATTCTTCTTATTTTTTTAAATTAATTAATTAATTAATTAATTTTAATAGCATAGAGTCACCATATCAAAGACAAAATATATATATATTTTTTGTCTTTGATATGGTGACTCTATGCTATTAAAATTAATACATAAATTAATTAATAAAAAATACATAAATTAATTATTAATGACTATATATAAATATTGAGATTAATTGAGAATTGAGAACGATATAAAGCCATTTTTAAAACTTGTGGACTCCAGCAAACCACAGTGAGAGCTATGCATGATACTCTATGCTATTAAAATTAATAAATAAATAAATTTTAAAATTAATTAATTTTAATAGCATAGAAAAAAATCAATAAATTATTTAATTTTAATAGCAGAGTCACCATATCAAAGACAAAATATATATATATTTTTTGTCTTTGATATGGTGACTCTATGCTATTAAAATTAATACATAAATTAATTAATAAAAAATACATAAATTAATTATTAATGACTATATAAAAATATTGAGATTAATTGAGAATTGAGAACGATATAAAGCCATTTTTAAAACTTGTGGACTCCAGCAAACCACAGTGAGAGCTATTATCCACAAAGGGCAAAAACATGGAACATTGGGGAACCTTCCCAGGAGTGGCCGATCAACCAAAAAAAACCCCCAAAAACTGCGTTTTGACTCATATTGGCACTATGGGCATTTTCGTAATATTCGTAAAATATAAAGGTAGGCATAGTTTGTATATATTTTATTTTTATTTTCCTGAAATTAAGCATTTTTGAGCATGAAAATGGCTAGAATACAAATATAAAATGTATACTCATATCTCATTTATCTGACTGTAATAAATGCATTTCCACGATATAGGATTAAATGTTCATAAATAAAATATAATTAAATTAATTAATATATTTTTTTTTAAATAAGAGGTTTAACATTATTAAGAGTTCTGTAGACATGAAATAACACGCCTGTAGTCCACTCCGTTTACGCCACAGTGCAACTAGCGAGCTAACAAGCTAGCCAGCTAACAAGCTAATCAGTTAGCTTCAAATTTATTTCTTCTAAAATTAACCATCTATGCATTATGTGTACTCTACTGTCTATTATGTCTATTTTACTTGGTAATAGGAGTGTCGGGGTGTACTATAGGGGTGTTATTTCATGTCTAGAGAGCTCTAATAATGTTAACCCTATTTTTAATCTTTCTCAGGCCGCCCAGGTAGAGAAGAAAGAAGCTCAGAAGGAGGAGGAGGTGGTGGAGGAGGAGGGGAAGGAGGAGGCCGGGAAAGACAAAGAGACCGACAAGGAGAAAGCAGAGGTCTCCACGCTGGAGAAAGAGGAGGACAACAACAAGGAGGAGGAGACGGAGAAGGGGAAGGAGGGTGGCTCTGACGGCGGCAGTAACAGAGACAAAGAAGAGAAGGCCACGGAGGAGGAGCCGAAAATTCCCAAAACTCCACGTCGCCCCAAAACCATGCAGATTAAAGTCACCCTGCTGGATGACACTCTGTATGAGTGTGAGCTGGATGTAAGATACATCTCTTATTATTACACTTTAATATTCCACTTTTAAAGTGAATGATGCTGTTGCCGAGCAGAAATGAGGCTGCCTCACTTTGTTTGCAATTGCGCCTTGATTATGTCATTGCAGAAATGTTATGAATATTTCATAACAACTAAGTGTTATGGCTGAGCAGATAATAGCTTTCATGGAATTCCGCCGCTAGGCCGCGCTAGGCTATGCTAGGCTATGCTCCTCTCTGCGTTATTCGATGAATAAACCACCACAGTAAAGCCGTAAACGACAATTAAATGTTTTTTTCTCTGCTAAGTCATTTTTAAATACTTTTATTTAAAGGGGGGGGGGGCTGCACGGCGGTATAGTGGTTAGCGCACAGGCCTCACAGCTAGGAGACCAGGGTTCAATTCCACCCTCGGCCATCTGCATCATGCAAAGGTGCCTCTCTCCACCAAAGGGAGCCAGAGCCCAGAGGGAGGCTGATATCACTGCAGCGCCCTGGCAGCCACAACCAATGCAATGCTTTGCTGTTTCTCCTTGTCTTTGTCGCAGAAACACGCTAAAGGCCAGGAGCTGTTCACGAAAGTATCCGACCACCTCAATCTGCTGGAGAGAGACTATTATGGTCTGGTTATCTGGGAGATGCCCAACGTGAAGGTGAGCTGGGGGCGAACTGTCACTCATTTGTAGCCAGTTCAACAACCGTTATTAGCAACCTCTGCATTCCATAAGGACTGTAAAAACATAGCTACAGCATAGAAAATCTGTTAACGGCCTTCTAAGTGTGATTTTTAACATTATATGAATCCTCTAGATATGATATAGCACCCCTATAGTCACGTTTGCACTCATATTTCCCAATGTAGCAGACATAATAAGTGAAAGTGACAGTCAATAAAAAAAAAAATTAACATTAGAGCCCTCTAGATAAGAACTAACACCCCTAAAGTCACCTTTACTCTTGCATTAACCAATATAGTTCACATAAGAGGAAAAAAATCTTATTCATAAATGGAATAGTTTCATAACTGAGCATACAAAAACCTTACAAACTTCACATTATTAGAAGCCTCTAGATATGATATAGCACCCCTATAGTCACCTTTGCACTCATATTTCCCAATATAGCAGACGTAATAAGTGAAAATGACAGTTAATAATTTTTTTTTTAACATTAGAGCCCTCCAGATAAGAACTAACACCCCTAAAGTCACCTTTACTCTTGCATTAACCAATATAGTTCACATAAGAGGAAAAAAAAATCTTATTTATAATTTGAATAGTTTCACAGCTGAGCATACAAAAACCTTACAAACTTCAAATTATTAGAAGCCTCTAGATATGATATAGCACCCCTATAGTCACCTTTGCACTCATATTTCCCAATATAGCAGACGTAATAAGTGAAAATAACAGTTAATAAACATAAATAAGACATAATATACACTCACACATGTCTTATCGTTTTTTCAGACTTGGATGGACCTGACCAAGGAGATCCGCAGGCAGGTGCAAGGTAAGCACCGACGCTGTCCACAAAGACACCTGTCCTCATCTGTTTTGTAAGGCATGACATATTAACTAATATTTTCTTCTCAAGGTGCCAACTATAATTTCACATTCAATGTGAAATTTTATCCACCGGATCCAGCCCAACTGTCTGAAGACATCACAAGGTACTGAATATGCGTTGCAGGGATTTGGACAAAATCCATATTTTCATTTGCTAAATGAAGAAAAGAGTACAGTGACACTTCTGTGGTTATTCTGGATGCATTTACCTTACATTACATTACCTTAACAATGCCTGAAGTCATGAAGTCAGCCATGGCATGTCTGCTAAAGATAGAGTGATGAAAAGTTCTCCCATTTTGTGTGGAAGTGGTATTTTTGGGAGTTAAGTTAAGAAGAAATAGATTCAATGCTTGTTGGTTAGCTTGCTAGCTTGCTAGCTTGCAAAATAACTGGACATTTATTTTACCCATGGAATATCGCAATATATATTTTTTCTGGAATTAATTAATGAATAAATGATTGCCATTTTGTGGTAGAAGCTGGTCTATTTTTAGTCAAAACAATGAGATATTACCTTACATTACATTACCTTAAAAATGCCTGAAGTCATGAAGTCAGCCATGGCATGTCCGCTAAAGATAAAGTGAAGAAAAGTTCTCCCGTTTTGTGTGGAAGTGGTATTTTTGGGGGACTTCTTAAGTTAAGAAAAAATAGGTTCAATGCTCGTTGTTTAGCTTGCTAGCTTGCAAAATACCTGTACATTTTTTTTCCTCGTGGAATATCGCCATATATTAGTTTTTTGGGAATAAATTCATGAATAAATGATTGCCATTTTGTGGTAGACTATGGTCTATTTTTTGTCAAAACAATGAGATATTACCTTACATTACATTACCTTAACAATGCCTGAAGTCATGAAGTCAGCTATGGCATGTCTGCTAAAGATAAAGTGAAGAAAAGTTCTCCAATTTTGTGTGGAAGTGGTATTTTTTGGGGCTTCTTAAGTTAAGAAGAAATAGATTAAATGCTCGCTGGCTAGCTCGCGAAATAGCTGTACATTTATTTTCCCCATGGAATATCGCAATATCCATTTTCTCTGGAATTAATTAATGAATAAATGATGGCCGTTTTGTGGTAGACTATGGTCTATTTTTAGTCAAAACAATGAGATATTACCTTACATTACATTACCTTAACAATGCCTGAAGTCATGAAGTCAGCCATGGCATGTCTGCTTCTGGAAAAACACGTTTAAATTTAAATTTAACCCCAAATTTTTTGGGTTAAATTAACCCCTGTGTGTGTGGCCCCTCTTTTTCGTGACTTGACGCCCCCCCCCCCAGGAAATAGATACAAATAGTATCTATTGAAATACATTTTTTAATTTAAATTTAAATCTTCAATAATTTCACCATAAAGTGACGAAAAGTTCTCCCATTTTGTGTGGAAGTGGTATTTTTTTTGGGCTTCTTTAGTCAAGAAGAAATAGATTCAATGCTTGATGGTTAGCTTGCTAGCTTGCGAAATAGCTGGACATTTATTTCCCTCATGGAATATCGCAATATCTTATTTTTTTGGGAATTAAAGGACGTCATCTAATGTTTATCCTTTGCAGGTACTACTTGTGTCTGCAGCTACGCAAAGACATCCTGCAAGGGCGTCTGCCTTGCTCCTTCGTCACCTTGGCCCTGCTGGGTTCCTACGCCCTGCAGTCAGAACTGGGCGAGTACGACCCCGAGGTGCATGGCAGCGACTACACCAAGGAGATGAAGATGGCTAACGGGCAGACAAAGGAGCTGGAGGACAAGATGATGGAGCTGCACCGCACTTACAAGTCAGAACACCGATTTAAAAAATATGATATTATAAAAAATATCATATTAATTACAGTACTTCCGTTTTTGCAGGTCAATGAGCCCAGCTCAGGCCGACATGATGTTCCTTGAGAACGCCAAGAAGCTGTCCATGTATGGAGTTGACCTCCACCAGGCCAAGGTTAGCCATAAAGCCATAAAAATGCACATACAAGTCGTCATACATCAATATTACTTCATCCCCATAGTATAGGAATATATCCCAGCAATTTCAGTACTATAGATCAACATTCCATACATAGAAAAAAAACATGTAAGTACTTTACATAACAAGTCTGCCAGTGCGGGCCTTAACAACAGGCAAGCATGTGACTTGTCAGATTTTATAGGCGAAATCAGGTCAATCTGTTTGCATCAGGCTGGGGATTTAAGCCACACCAAACTTTAGAAGTCTTTGCTTCCCCCTTGTGGTTTTTTAGAAACAATACAAGATGATAATTCAAAGCACGGCTGCAAAAAACAGAACAGCATTTTAAGTCAACTTAACTGGAAAAAATAACAATTTAATATGAATAATAAAGTCTTATAATAAAGAGCGTGTGGGTCAAATAAAAAAGAATATGAAAATATTGGAAAGTGTCTAAAAATAATACATGGTATAGTCCAGATAACAGAGATTTATCTTAATATTCAAGTTTAGTAGTAATTACTGTAATACATTCAGTAATACAATATTGAACCAGTCATGATGTGCTATATATATATCACTATATTGACACTTACTATGGTACCCATTATTGGATGGTCATATCACCTCGTACTTCGGTATGTGACAAAAATAAAATAAAAAAAAAAAGTGATATAAATGTGATATGACCTAATAATAAATAATTAAATAATAAAAAATTATAAAAAACAACCTATATTAGGATTTAAAAAATTATAAATAAACTATATTAGGAAAGTAGAAAGTGGGGAGTGAGTGAGCGTAGTACAAATAAAAATAAATAAAAATAGTAGTACAAACAAAAATTAAATATTTTTTAAAATAAATAAAACAAAAAAACAACCAAAAAACTAACGAAAAAAAACAACTTAAACTGTATTAGGAAAGCAGGAAGTGAACAAATGTAACAGTTAGTGATTGTAAAAGTACCAGATGGAGGGGTAGGATTTAATAAGCTTTGCTTCTTCCTACTCCTTTTGGACATGTGGAACTGTGAACTGATTATGGGATGCATTCAATTGTAATCTGATGCATGTTCAAATGAAATTAAACCATTACCATTACCAATTAACATAGCATGTTTTTAGAATGTGGGAGGAAACCGGAGTGCAAATAAAAAAATAATAATAAAAATAGTAAAAATAAAAATAAAATTAAAACAATTAAAAATTACAAAATTTAAAAAACAAAAAAAGAAACAAAATAAAAAAAACAACTTAAACTATATTAGGAAAGCAGAAAGCAGGAAGTGAACAAATGTAACAGTTACTGATTGTAAAAGTACCAGATGGAGGGGTAGGATTTAATAAGCTTTGCTTCTTCCTACTCCTTTTGGACATGTGGAACTGTGAACTGATTATGGGATGCATTCAATTGTAATCTGATGTATGTTCAAATGAAATTAAACCATTACCATTACATTATACAGTGAATAACGTACATAATTGCGTCTAATGGAATCTGCTATTCTTTTGCCCGCCTATGTCAGGATCTCGATGGCGTTGACATCACGCTGGGAGTTTGTTCCAATGGACTCATGGTTTACAAGGACAAACTGAGGATCAACCGTTTTCCGTGGCCCAAAGTCCTGAAGGTGTCATACAAGCGCAGCAGCTTCTTCATCAAAATACGGCCATCGGAGGTAACCAGTCATAAAACACTCACCCCCACTCGAGACACTCCTCTTTGGGAGTCTTTTAACCGTCACATCCTTTCCTCGGTTTCAATAGGTTGAACAGTACGAGAGCGCTATCGGATTTAAACTTCCCAATTACAAAGCAGCAAAGAAACTGTGGAAAGTCTGCGTGGAACATCACACCTTCTTCAGGTAACATCTTTGGAGATTTGAGCCTACAGTCATGGTTAGTGAATGATACAAATATTAATATTATATCATGAATACATATTAATTAATTATATTATATATTAATTCATTAATTAATATTAAGGTCTGCTGTCTTAGTTTTCATTCATTCATTTTCTACCGCTTTTCCTCACGAGGGTCGCGGGGGGTTGCTGGAGCCTATCCCAGCTGTCTTCGGGGGCGAGAGGCGGGGTACACCCTGGACTGGTGGCCAGCCAATCACAGGGCACATATAGACAAACAACCATTCACACTCACATTCATACCTATGGACAATTTGGAGATGCCAGAGGGTGGAATCAAACTCAGTTCTCCTAGCTGTGGGGTCTGCGTGCTATTATTTCTAAATGGCAAAAATGCTACAATGCTAACATGCTAATGTGAACATGTTAACACCTACCATGATAGTGCTAAGTGTTCATATCAAGTGTCTACCCATGAAAACGGATAAAAATGCTATTATGATAAAAATGCTAACTTTAGCATGCTAACATCTAACATGATAATAGTGTTATAAAAATGTTTATACCTACAGTATGTTTTATCCCATGGAAATTGCAAAAAAAATGCTAGTATGCTAACATTAGCATGCTATTGTTAGCATGCTAACACCTACCATGAAGGCTAAATGCCCCAAACAAGTGATCTGATCCTGATCCTCATGAGGGTCGCGAGGGGTGCTGGAGCCTATCCCAGCTGTCTTTGGGGCGAGAGGCGGGGTACACCCTGGACTGGTGGCCAGCCAATCACAGGGCACATATAGACAAACAACCATTCACACTCACATTCATACCTATGGACAATTTGGAGTCGCCAATTAACCTAGCATGTTTTTGGAATGTGGGAGGAAACCGGAGTACCCGGAGAAAAGGCCGAGGGGGGAATTGAACCCTGGTCTCCTCGCTGTGAGGTCTGTCTGATGTCTGTCTGATGTCTCAGTTTTTATGATGGCAATTTGCATACACTCCAGAATATTATAATGACTAATAAACGAATGGCAGTTAATTGCTAAGTCCCTATTTGTCATGGAAATAAACTGAAACCCAAACATTTCCACTGCATTTCATCCCTGCCACAACAGCACCAGTTGATTTTTTTTTTATGCATTAAAATGTAAAACGGATCGGTGCCGACCCTAACACATTAGGAGGGTTAATTAACATGTGATAACAATCTCGAAAAACAATTAAGCAAAAATGAAAGCAATACTTGTGTCTTTCACAAAACGTTTAGCCATGACTGTAGATTACGGCGTGCTTGAGATCACTGCTGCTGATAAAACTACGCAGGCTCACGTCCACGGAGATGGTCACCACTCCCAGGAAGTTCTTGGCGTTGGGCTCCAAATTTCGCTACAGTGGTCGAACTCAGGCTCAGACCAAACAAGCCAGCTCTCTCATCGACAGACCGGCTCCACTTTTCCAGCGATCTTCCAGCAAGAGGAATTCTCGCAGCATGGATGGAGGTAGAGTATTCCTGGTATATAGTTGGTATTTATGTATACCGTCAATTCCGGACTATTGAGCCACACCCACTAAATATACTGTATAGGCTGCATTTGTCTAGACACACAGATGCACTATAAACCTTGCAATCACTTTTACCAGAAAGTAGTCCAAGGAGAAGCTGTAGTAATGGCAATAGTAATGGTTTTATTTCATTTGAACATGCATCAGATTACAATTGAGTGCATCCCATAATCAGTTCACAGTTCCACATGTCCAAAAATCAGTAACTGTTACATTTGTTCACTTCCTGCTTTCCTAATATAATTTAAGTTGTTTTTATTTTTTGTTTTTTTAATTTAATTTAATTTATTTAATTTTTTAATTTTATTTAATTTATATTTCATTTATAATAATTATTTTTTATTTTTACTACTATTTTTATTTTTATTAATTTTAATTTGTACTCCGGTTTCTTCCCACATTCCAAAAACATGCTGTTACAATTGAATGCATCCCATAATCAGTTCCCAGTTCCACATGTCCAAAAGGAGTAGGAAGAAGCAAAGCTTATTCAATCCTACCCCTCCATCTGGTACTTTTACAATCAGTAACTGTTACATTTGTTCACTTCCTGCTTTCCTAATATAATTTAAGTTGTTTTTTTTGTTTTTTTAATTTAATTTATTTAATTTTTTAATTTTATTTAATTTATATTTCATTTATAATAATTATTTTTTATTTTTACTACTATTTTTATTTTTATTAATTTTAATTTGTACTCCGGTTTCTTCCCACATTCCAAAAACATGCTGTTACAATTGAATGCATCCCATAATCAGTTCCCAGTTCCACATGTCCAAAAGGAGTAGGAAGAAGCAAAGCTTATTCAATCCTACCCCTCCATCTGGTACTTTTACAATCAGTAACTGTTACATTTGTTCACTTCCTGCTTTCCTAATATAATTTAAGTTGTTTTTTTTTTGTTTTTTTAATTTAAATTTTAATCCTAATATAATTTTATATTTAAAAATAATGATAATTAATTATAATAAATTAATAATTAATAATAATAATTTAAAATAAATATGTTTTCTTGGTTTGTTTATTTATTTTTCATCTTATTTTGTGTAGAAAAATAAAAAGTAAGATATTTGAGAACAGTGGGATGTTTTATCAGAGCTTATATTGTAAAAAATTGGAACCAAAGCAAAGTTTTTTTTTAAATTTTTTGTTTTTAATAAATTTGTTTTTGGGTTTTTGGGGGAAAACGTAAATAAATTGAGTTTGAGACCCCTGCAATATACAATTGTGCCATTGGAAATGAATGGCCATTTGGCGCCCTCTAATGGTGGGAAATCATATTAATCATTCTACTGTTCTACATGGTGACACATCACAGGAAATGGAGTGGTTGTTTTTTCCAACCTGATTGGTGCCGGTTCGATGCACCTTCCAACCAGGAGCTAACTTGCTAGCTGAAAAAGACAAAAATAAAAATAACTTTTGTTTACAGTTTGGCTTAGCGGAAGTTGTTTCGTATTAGCATTGCTTAGCATTGCCTTTGCTAGGTTGACCCTTTCTGTGTTCCTTCCAGCCATGGCGTCCACTCCAGACAACAAATCAAGCCGCCCAGTGAGCGCGCCCATCATGTCGCCCGTGTCTCCAGGGGAGAACACGCCGTCCCCGCTGCTACACAACCTTCACCTCGCCACGCGCAGCAACAGCTCCACACCCAAGTTCCACCGCTCTGTCGACAGGAAGTCGGACATCAAGGGATCCGCTAAAAATCAGAGCCCCAAACCCGATTCCACTCCAGAAATCAAGGTATAAACAATCTATTGATTTTGTTATTGTTATTGTGGAGCGAGACATGTGATCTTGCATCGGTCCGGCATTGGTCACATTAACCGACAGTGACTCGCAATGAAAAATATATTAACGGTGGTTTGGCTTGGAATTGAACATGATGTGTGTGAGCTGTGTCTGTACTACCAGACATTGGCCAGAAGAGAACGGAGGCATTCCCCCTCTGTGACCAAGACCAACGGGGAACGAGAGAAAAAGAGCCAGGTTTGTTTACAGAGTGCACGATCTGAGCAAAAGAGGGATTAGCATGTTAGCTACACAGTCGGGAAATCAGGAAGACCTGGGTTTGAATCTCCGCTTGTAAACAAACTAAAAACATTCCATGTGCTAGTTTCACCAAAAGCATTGAACTTCAAACCTGAAATGCCAGCGACGCTATGATGCCCAGGGCCCGGGGGCTTGTTCCTATCGGTGTTGTTTGATAAGTGCTGAATATTTGAGCTGTGATTTCATGACAGAATGCCGCTAAATTTCATAAAAAAAGTAGAAAATGAATCAGATTCAATATATATTGGTATCGACTTATAATAATTCTATGCATCGCTAATAAAAACACAAGCTACACAAGCTAAAACTCAACTCTGAACCCTATGATGTCACTTCCTGTCATGTCCTGCACATGCACATATCTTACTTATATCTTATATGTCATATCCTCTCTTGTTGTGGCACTATATTGGGTAATAGGAGTGTAAATGTCACTATAGGGGTGTTATTTCATGTCTAGAGGTCTCTAATAATGTTATAAAAACTGTCCTGAATAGGTTTTCTATGCTATAATTATGAAAAAAAATTAAATTTAGCTTAAAATTAGCTTGTGATATTGTGATATTCAGTTGGATTCTAACGCTTTTGTGATGAATTTAAAGCCGCATGAATGAAGTTGCATTATTTACAGTACTCACATTATTTATATAGCACAATTAGTACAACTAGTAAAGTAAAAATAAAATACAATAAATAAAGGTACAAATTGAATTTAATCCAAAACTAAAAGATAAGAAATAAATAAGAAATAAGAAATAAAATCGTAAAATAAAATATTAAAATACGTATTAAAATATTAAAAACAAGAAACAAAGCAATAAAAGTAAAAAAAAAACTAATTAAAATAAAAAGAAAGAACTAAAAGACACTCCGAGTTAAAATACTGAGAATAAAAGTGGGTTTTAAGCCAAATTCTTTTTTTTTTATTCAATTTTTCCCTTTGCTTATTTGCATCATGTTGAATTACATCATATGGCAAGAAATTGCACCATATTATATCGAATTGAATTGATTTGAACTAAATGATTATCGTATCGTTAAAGTATCGCATTGTATTGCCAGAAAATTCCATATATCGTTAAAATATCGTACTATCTCTGCAGTGCATACGAATCGTATCGCGTATCGAATCGTCCTCAGTGCTGAGATTCACACTCCTAATTTCCAGCATTGCATTGACTTTATACGGGAGAACATATTTGACACACTTTGTGCATGCATATTATTATCATTCATTATATATTTTTAAAAAATATTGTGATATCTGAGTGAATTCGAGGCAAAACAGTCCAACATAATTGTGTCTCTTTTCTCCGATGGGGGGAGCAGCACTCTCCTCAGGACAAAACAAAGATGGAGATGATGCGAGTGAGGAAGGTTAGCGTGTGTCTGCTAACACGGTGTTGTCATTGCCTGCTTGAGTTTTTCAACTTTTTTTTTTTTTTTTTTTTAAATTTTACGCACTGACGCTTTTGTACATGTTCAGCTACTAATTCATTTCCAACTGTGTTGTGTTTATTTTTGGATTTTTGGATTTCTTTTCATGGGACGGCACTAAAGAACTGATACTTTGATACAATTTACTGTCCCCTCAAATATAAACATGGCTAAAATAGTGTAGAGGGTTCTAATAATGTTAAAAGTAGCAACAGCTTCGTTAATTCAGTAGACAACATACATTGATGGTGTGTATTAAAAAAAAAAAGATTTGCACTGCACTGTTTTGCATCAACAGTTGCATCACTGTTGATATTTAAAAAAAAACATTAAAAAAAAAAAAAAAAAAATTTTTTTTACCAAAAAAAAAACAAAAAAATTGACACAAGTATTGTTTTCATTTTGCTTAATTGTTTTTCAAGATTGTATCACATGTTAATTAACTCTCCTTTTGTGTTAGGGTCGGCACCGACCCGTTTTACATTTTAATGCATAAAAAGAATCACATAACATTTGTTTATTGCATCAATGCTTTTTGACTTTGTCCGGAAACTCAATTTCGACAAAAATAAAACAAAAAAAATAATTTTTACAAAAAAAAATTAATTAAAAAAAAATTACAAAAAATTGACACAAGTATTGTTTTCATTTTGCTTAATTGTTTTTCAAGATTGTATCACATGTTAATTAACCCTCCTTTTGTGTTAGGGTCGGCACTGACCCGTTTTACATTTTAATGCATAAAAAGAATCACATAATGTTTGTTTATTGCATTAATTTTTTTACAAAAAAATTTACAAAAAAAATAATTTACAAAAAAAATAATTTTAACAAAATAAAAATAATAATAACAAAAAAATATATTAATTAATTTATTAATTAATTAAAATAATATGACTATAAAGCAATATTTTTGAGCTCACAACCGAAATAATAAGTGTACAATTAGCCAACACAATGACAACCAGCTCCTCTTCTCATCATGGAAGCTTCAGGGGATTCTCATTTTGACCGTTTTTTTTTTCCAGTATACATGTGACGTGAATTCACTCATTTGATTGGCTGATTTTCACATTTACAATTTGGATCATGGAAAGAATGGCAACAAGTACACTGAACCAAGATCTGGACCTGTTCTGGTTTTTGATTTCAGTTTATACTAAAGTTCTGTTGCTGAAAACAATAACTTTTTCTTACCTTATCTTGACATTAATATATATATATATGGGTCATAATTCACCCCAACACCATAGATGTTTCTTTAGTGATTAATACTAAAATGAGTAAATAAATAAAACTAATTTAAGAGATATGTTCTATAGCCCTCAGTAATAGCCAGGTAAGAAAATAACCTTCAATTTAATATGATATATATATTTTTATATATAATATTCTTTTTATATATATATAATATTATTTATATATATATAAATATAAATATATATTTTTTATTTATATTATTTAAAATTTAAATTATATATATATATATATATAATATTCTTTTGAGGTTCATTTTACCATTTTTGGAAATTGAAATGGAGGGGTATAGTGACAAAAAAAGGCCTACATGCCCACACCAAAAGTATTAAAACCAATATTTTCATGGATGAGGAAGCCTAAGAAGGTAACCAAGACATGAGAAGCAAATTTAATGGTAACTTATTGTTTTTTTAGTGTATTTTATACCTGATTTAATACATGAGTCAAAACCTTCTTTGTAATAGTTTTTCTTTTTAATTGTAGTATTTTTTTAATATTCTGTAAAGCACTTTGTGTTGCATGTCATTGCAGGAAAAGTGCTCTACAAATAAAGTTAAATTTGATTTGCATGTTTAGCATGTGTGTTCCCCTTTGCTTGCAATGGGAATGTTCCCCACCACTTTTTATTTTTTATTTTTCATGATTCATGTTTTTTTACCCAGGTGGGTGCTGTTCATTGTATTCCATTGCAAATCCAACGCAGTATTCATTTATTAGGTTTGATTACAAAATATCTCAACCGGATGTTTCATTTTTTTTTTTTTTTTTTTCAATTTTCTGCAGAAACGAGCTAAGAAACTTGAGGGTGAAACTATTTATATCAGACATAGCAATTTGATGTTGGAGGTTTGTATGGACTTTTTGGATGTTTGCTTCTGTTTCACTGCTTGCGTCATTCCTTTTTTTTTTTTTTTTTTTTACTTTGACTCTTCTGTTTCTCTTTATTCACTGTATTGTTTTCAGCTTAACCCCAAAGGCTTGCAATGCACCATTTTCCTCTCTGACTCTGATGCAAGTAGCTTCACTTTTTCTTTCACATTGTCATCTGTCATGTATTTATATTTATACTACATAATCTATATGACTGGGAGAAGTTATCCTTTGTAAGGTTAAACTGGGTCTGCAGCATTAGTGCTGAAACGAATAAGACATTGGCGAGTGTCATTCATCAGTTTGAGGAAGTTGGACTCAAACCGAAACGTACTGTAAATCATAAGAAAGAATATAAATCCAGTTAGTCTGGGCTTATATGATTATCTATTTCAGGATCAATGGCGCTTAAAAGTACCAAATTGTCCTTCCTGTCATATATATTATGTGTACATAAACAACCTTGCATGCTGTTGTTTTCATGGTCCTGTCCCTTTAATTGGGACTCCTTGTTTTTCCATTGTGTACACCCCACATCGTTTCATTTAGCACATACTCTGAAATCATTTTCAAGTATTTGGACAAAGTGGTTTTTAGGATTTTGATGGTCTTTTAGGAATTTGATGATGAAATAAGTTGAATGTTGCAGCCAGATCACAGCCCAATTTAGCCGGGGTGTCCAACTGTCCAATCATTAGTATCAACTTGGGTCAAAAATATATTAGGAAAGCAGGAAGTGAACAAATGTAACAGTTACTGATTGTAAAAGTACCAGATGGAGGGGTAGGATTTAATAGGCTTTGCTTCTTCCTACTCCTTTTGGACATGTGGAACTGTGAACTGATTATGGGATGCATTCAATTGTAATCTGATGCATGTTCAAATGAAATTAAACCATTACCATTACCAATTAACATAGCATGTTTTTGGAATGTGGGAGGAAACCGGAGTACAAATAAAAATAAAAATTAAAAAAATAGTTGTAAAAATACAATTTAAAAATTTTTAAATTTAAAAAAATTAAAAAATAAAACAAAAAACAACTTAAACCCTATTAGGAAAGCAGGAAGTGAACAAATGTTACAGTTACTGATTGTAAAAGTACCAGATGGAGGGGTAGGATTTAATAAGCTGTGCTTCTTCCTACTCCTTTTGGACATGTGGAACTGTGAACTGATTATGGGATGCATTCAATTGTAATCTGATGCATGTTCAAATGAAATAAAACCATTACCATTACCAATTAACATAGCATATTTTTAGAATGTGGTAGGAAACCGGAGTACAAAAAAAATAGTAGTAAAAATAAAAATTTAAATTTTAAAAAATTTCAAAATAATTAATTATATTTTTAAATATTTTTAATAATTATTAATTAAATTAAAAATAAAACAAAAAAAAACACAAAAGCTACTTAAATTATATTATGAAAGCAGGAAGTGAACAAATGTAACAGTTACTGATTGTAAAAGTACCAGATGGAGGGGTGGGATTTAATAAGCTTTGCTTCTTCCTACTCCTTTTGGACATGCGGAACTGTGAACTGATTATGGGATAAAATTGTAAATTTTTTAAATAAAAAAAATAATTAATTATAATAATATTTTTAGATATTTTTTAATAATAATCAATTAAATAAAAAAAAACTTAAATTATATTAGGAAAGCAGGAAGTGAACAAATGTAAGAGTTACTGATAGGATTTAATGAGCTCTGCTTCTTCCTACTCCTTTTGGACATGTGGAACTGTGAACTGATTATGGGATGCATTCAATTGTAATCTGATGCATGTTCAAATGAAATTAAACCATTACCATTACCAAATAACATAGCATGTTTTTGGAATGTGGGAGGAAACCGGAGTACAAATTAAAATAATAAAATAAAAATAGTAGTAAAAATAAAATGTTAAATTTTTTAAATAAAAAAATAATTAATTATAAAAATATTTTTAGATATTTTTTAAATAATAACCAATTAAATAAAAAAACCAAAAAACCACTTAAATTATATTAGGAAAGCAGGAAGTGAACAAATGTAACAGCTACTGATTGTAAAAGTACCAGATGGAGGGGTAGGATTTAATAAGCTTTGCTTCTTCCTACTCCTTTTAGACATGTGGAACTGTGAACTGATTATGTGATGCATTCAATTGTAATCTGATGCATGTTCAAATGAAATTAAACCATTACCATTACCAAAACCCTAAACCTATCATTGTCCAAATATCTTACTAAATGCATCTTTCCCATCTATGGGACTTTTCCCTACCCGACGCTAACATCCTGTCCCTTCTTAAGGACGTGGATAAAACCCAAACGGAGATCATGCGTCACCACACGAGCATCAGTGAGCTGAAGAGGAGTTTCATGGAGTCGGTACCTGAACCTCGACCCAGCGAGTGGGACAAGCGCCTTTCCACCAACTCGCCTTTTCGCACGGCAAACGTCAACGGTCAGCTACAACCAGCGGTGAGTCCGTCACACTGGAGAACCCCAGTCTGATTGCTTCTTGGTTCTACGTGGAGGAAAAAAAAAATGTCGGCATGCATGAAGCATTAATACGATATTAATTTTGAGACAATTCCACAGCCATGCCATCCGTCATCACAGACAAAGGCGGGATTTTGGCCAGTAATTTTATACTGTAGTAATCATATGTAGAAATAAACAATATAGGCCACATAAAGACCGCAATGGAACCTTGGTTAGCGTTATTAATCCGTTCCAGAAGGTCCGTGTAAAAACCGACATACGTGTGGATACGCCGGGGTTGCCTTTACACGTCTGTAAATGGTTAAAACATGTGCAAACATCGATAAATAGCTTGTTTATAGTCTAAATCGGTGAATACATTGAGTTATTTTTGTCCTCCTGTGGTGTCACTAAAACTACAAATATGGACGCCAGTCGCCGTTCTGCTTGAATTTGCTTCTCTGCAGAAAAAAGCTAATTTTCACTTTTTTTTTGGTTAACATCAGGTGTTTAAATTAAAATTAAAAAAACATTTATTTTAAATTATTTTAAATTATTATTATTATTATTATTATTATTATTATTATTATTATTATTATTATTATTATTATTATTATTATTATTATTATTATTATTATTATTATTATATTAGGATTAAAATTATACTTATTATAAAAGTAACCTTAAAGAGCAGAGAATCGAACCCAGGTCTTCCCGATCTCCTGACTGTGTGGCCTACATGCTAACCACTCGACCGCCATGCCGCCAATTATCAATTTATAATAATAATAATAATAATAATAATAATAATAATAATAATAATAATAATAATTGTTATTATTATTATTATTATATTAGGATTAAAATTATACTTATAGTAAAAGTAACCTTAAAGGGCTTTTTGGGGGGGGGGGCATGCAAAATCCACAGAGAGATGCCTAAGCAGAAAATCAAACCCAGGTCTTCCCAATCTCCTGACTGTGTGGCCTACATGCTAACCACTCAACCGCCGTGCCGCCAATTATCAATTCATTATAATTAATTATTATAAATTAATTATATATTATTATATATTATTATATATTATTATATATTATTATATATTATTATTATTGTTATTATTATTATTATATTAGGATTCAAATTAAAATTATACTTATAATAAAAGTAGCTTTTGGGGGAGGGGGGCATGCAAAATCCACACAGAGATGCCCAAGCCTAGAATCGAACCCAGGTCTTCCCGATCTCCTGACTGTGTGGCCTACATGCTAACCACTCGTCCACCATGCGCCACTAGCAAGGACCTTTTGTGCTAAATGAATAAATGAATGACATTACTAACACAAAAATGAAGATACGCACCATATATGTAGCTTTTATGTACATTGTTAATGCTAACAGCTAACCAAGGTTCCACTGTAGTGTCGGTTTAGAAGTGGGGATGTTGCTGTTTTTTTTTTCCCCCACTTGCTTTAAATGCCCACGGTCAAATTCCAAGCTATTACAGTATACATAAGTTAATTACATAACATTACATCAGTTATCTTCAGGACTTTGTTGTTTTTTTTTTTTCTTCCTTCTGCAATACCCAATGTAATTAATTAGGAATCAAACCCTACATTACCGCCCCGTGACAAAATATGGGATTTTTTTTTTTAACAGTGATGTGTCTTGTTCTTTTTCTTGTTGGACTCTACACTGATGTTCCACTTGATGGCGCTGTTGGCTTCTGTCATTGCAACGCTTCTGCATGATAGTAAGAGCAATAGCAGTGAGGCGGGGCGGGCGGAGGGAGGGGGGGCTATATGGCTTACTGTAAGACCTTTTTTTTTTTTTTTTTTTTTGGCGTGCCTGTGCGCAGTGTTACGACACCAGCTACATAAAAACTAGCTGTGTGCCGCATGTGAAGGGAAAAAAAAAGGTGCATTGCATTTGGTTGTCTGGCCGAGGCTTGCAGAGGTCTTACTTAATCCATCCCGGTCCACAAGGAGATTCCCAGAGGCTCACTTGCAGGAATGAGATCACCAAACAGTCTTGAATCCCAGATCTGGAAATAACTTTGCTGTGGCTTTGCTCTTAAAAAATGGCTGCTGCTGAGTGGCATGGCTGGGCACAACCCCCGATGGTTTCTCCGCATGTTCCTTGAGCCTGGTTGGATCAGTGGAAGTTCCAAGAGCAAAAGAACAATGGGAAATAAGACATCTGTCATCCGACACTTCCTGTTTGTCTCAGATATTGCTGTCCCATCATCTTTCCCCAAATAAGTTTCGGCAATTCTCATTTCTTAAACTCAAAATACATTTCACTTCCAGACGATGTACAGTAGATCATATGGCGTTGCTATTATCATAATTCCTCAAATGCTACGTCTCAATGTATTACAGGGTCTAGACCAGGGGTGGGCAAACTTTTTGACTCGCGGGCCGCATTGATATGACAAAATTTACGGGGGGGGGGCAGACTATATATTTTACACGTAACAGTCCACCTGGTATTATTGTATCTGTAAAATTGTCATGCAATCTGCTATTATTATTTATTATTTTATATTTATATTTAAATATTTTAAAAATAATAAAATATTATAATAATTACAATAAAATTAAAATAATAATAATAATAATTATTATATTATTATTATGTAAAATATGCAAATATAACAATAATATTATATATAATTAATATAATAATTAGCATTAATATAATAATAAATAATAATATATAATAAAAATCATAATAATCTAATAATCAATAATAATCTAATAATAATTATAATAATTATAATAATTATAATAATCATAATAATTATAATAATTATAATAATAATTAATAATACTTTGGAAAGATTGGGCGGGCCGTATTCAAACACTTGGCAGGCCAGATGTGGCCCCCGGGCCGTAGTTTGCCAAACTCAATTTACTTGGGGGGGCATTGGAGCTCGGGTCTGGGTGAGACTGGGCCTCATCAGGTTTTCCAAAAAAAAAAACGCATTTATTAAAAACAAATTTTTTTTTAAAACGTCCATTTTTCTACAAGAAAAGCTCTGATAAAACATTCCACTGTTCTCAAATATCTTACTTTTTATTTTTCTACACAAAATAAGATGAAAAATTAATGAACAAATCAAGAATAAAGAAAATCAATCAGTAATAAATAAATAAATATAATAATAATAATAATAAAACAGCAAATAATAAAAACTTAAACCACATATAGTTGGTGGGTAGACTAATTATATTTTTCAGATTAAAATGAACAAAGCATTATTAGAGCCCTGTAGACGTGACAAAACACGACTATAGTCACATTTATATATTTTTTTATTTACAACATATTGCGCAACTGCAGGGTCTTGAGACACATGCTAACTCGCAAACTAGAGAGCTAGCGACCTAAACGGTAAGCCTTCAAGTTATTTCCTTTAAACTTAAATAGTCAAAAACGTACCACTTCCACACGGATAGGGAGGATAATTATTAACAGTTATTTAACCGGTAAAAAGCGGTAGAAAATGAATGAATGTGAATATATAACTCCATCTACTGGTCACATTTGGTATTACAGTTTACTGCGTGACCTTCCTGTGACCTCTCCATGCGCCCTCCATGATGAGGTCAGTGCCTCTGATGGTGACACCCTATAAATTCTGTCTTATGGGCCATTATTTTTCGCTGAGCGCGTGGCAATGTTGATTTATTGTCACCGCCTTCCCCTGAGCTCCAATTTTCATTTTCTTCCGACGCTGCTCTGAATTAGCCGTTGCTCTGCAGCATCGAGGCTGGTGTGTGTTTTTTTTTTCCCGCAAATTGGGTTACACAGCTAAATGTCCCAATCAGATTAACCGGCGACAAGATAAGCAATACAATAATCTCCAGTGAGACGGCTTGCATGTTTGTGTAAGTGAAGACGCGGCACCAAGTAGATTAGGGACCTTTGGAAATCTGTTTTGTTTTTTCCAAATTCCAAAAACAGGTTGTATCCAACCATAAAACGGCAATGATTTATTAATTTTATGTATTGTCGAAGTGGCAAAGTTTTACTGTTGCTTGTTAGCTTTCTTTGTTATGAGTGAACAACGGTAGTTAAAGAGAGAATCGGATTTTCATTGCAAATGTTCACTTTGCTATGTGATTGTAACCAGTTATTTAATTAGTTAATTAGTTAATTGGGGTTGATTTAGTTAATAAAACCGGTAGTGTGGTTAGCGCGCAGACCGCGGTTCAATTCCACGCTCGGCCATCTCTGTGCGGAGTTTGCATGTTCTCCCCGTGCATGCGTGGGTTTTTTTTTCCGGGTACTCCGGTTTTCCTCCCACATTCCAAAAAACATGCTAGGTTAATTAGCGACTCCCAAATTGTCCATAGGTATGAATGTGAGTGTGAATGTCTTACTGAGAACAAACTTTGCTTACAGAACTCGATTCATCACACTGCAACTTCATACTCAATGAATGTGAGTGTGAATGGTTGTTTGTCTATATGTGCCCTGCGATTGGCTGGCCACCAGTCCAGGGTGTATTCCGCCTCTCGCCTGAAGACAGCTGTGATAGGCTCCAGAACCCCCGCGATCCTCGTTAGGATAAGCGGTCGAAATTTAAAAATTTTAAAATTTTAAAATTTTAAAATTTAAAAATTTTAAAATTTTAAAATTTTAAAATTTAAAAATTTTAAAATTTTAAAATTTTAAAATTTTAAAATTTAAAAATTTAAAATTTTTAAAATTTTTAAAATTTTAAAATTTAAAAATTTAAAAATTTTAAAATTTAAACAAAAAACAACAACAAACAAAACAACTCAAACTATATTAGGAAAGCAGGAAGTGAACAAATGTAACAGTTACTGATTGTAAAAGTACCAGATGGAGGGGTAGGATTTAATAAGCTTTGCTTCTTCCTACTCCTTTTGGACATGTGGAACTGTGAACTGATTATGGGATGCATTCAATTGTAATCTGATGCATGTTCAAATGAAATTAAACCATTACCAATTAACATAGCATGTTTTTAGAATGTGGGAGGAAACCGGAGTACAAATAAAATATAAAAATAGTAGTAAAATAAAAATTTAAAAATTTAAAAATTTAAAAATTTAAAAATTTAAAAATTTAAAAATTTAAAAATTTAAAAATTTAAAAATTTAAAAATTTAAAAATTTAAAAATTTAAAAATTTAAAAATTTAAAAACAACAAAAACAAACAAACAAAACAACTTAAACTATATTAGGAAAGCAGGAAGTGAACAAATATAACAGTTACTGATTGTAAAAGTACCAGATGGAGGGGTAGGATTTAATAAGCTTTGCTTCTTCCTACTCCTTTTGGACATGTGGAATTGTGAACTGATTATGGGATGCATTCAATTGTAATCTGATGCATGTTCAAATGAAATTAAACCATTACCATTATTTACAAAAATATACAAAGTATGTAATAATGTGTGAGATTCACAATGGTTCCTTTCAGCTGATAACTACTCCATCGAGTCTTGGCGACCCGCTAATTAGAAGAGGTAGTTATACTAGTAGTAATACTCAATATACTAATTGCCTAAGGTATCTAGAATATAACAATTAATATAGAGATTAATTAACATTAATGTTTAAAAACCCGACATATTCCTTGCAGATCCAATACCTCCGTACTTTCCCTTTAAATGTCTCATCCATTCACTACCATCTTCCTGATGACCATATTCCACTTGTCTGTTCATTGTTATTTGTCTCTCCTGGTCTTCCACTGCTGTGCACAGCGAGGGAGGCCGTCTCTGTTCGGACACAAGGTAAGAGCGTATAGCCTGTCCCCGACACCAGGGGGATCTCCGCCGCTCAGACGTGGCTTTCCGCTGGACGATGAGGACAGTGAGTTACATTGGGTTGATGAAGGGGAGGAGGATGATGATGAGGAGGAAGAAGAGGAGGAACAGGAACAGGAACAAGCCCGGGGTCACACGTTAGAGGTGACTCTCAGAGTGCCAGATGAGGTGAGGAGCTTGGGCAGCCCCGGCGAGCTAAGCCCATCCAGGCTCCACGGACACCACAGGCGCTCTCGGATGTCCTTCTTCCTGTCAGGGCTGCTGGCGATGGCCCTGACCATGCTGTGGTTGCTTCTGATTTGAAATACAAATCGATGCGACGAGGCGTCCTCGCTCAAATACCGCTTCCATCCCTCTACCTCAAAGTTCCTAACGGATTCAATGTCATGGTTTTTATTTCAGCTGGCCTCATTGCTATGGTTGAACATATTTTAGGGTCATTTTAGCGGCCTAAAATGCCTGATTTCATGGCAGCTTTTTCACAAAGTTGCTTATTTTATTCAATAACGTGTCATCCGCTTGTGATTTTATGAATTGGTTATCAATATTTGAATATATAATCGTTGTACGTTTAACCCCAAACAGCACAGGATCTAACAAATCTAACAACATCCTTTATTTGCATATTTAAACCCTTCCATAGTGATGGGAGTTGCAGTTTTTGTTGTGCTAAAATTGCATGAGAAAGTTGTGATTTTTTTTCCTTGTCTAATTATATGAACGTTAAGTTGCTGTGTGATGAGTTTAGCGTTTTTTTTTGTAAGATGATAATTATATCTATCGTTGAAGAACGAGTAGCGTCGTTAAGATGAGAACAAATCAAGACAAACCACTTCGTCGGAATTCATAAGCTCGGCTCCTTTTTTCCTTGGCGGTATGACGTGATGTGAATTTTATTGTGCTGAAATTGCGAGAGAAAGTTGTGATTTTTTTTGTGTGTGTGTAATTATTTGAACGTTAAGTTGCTGTGTGATGAGTTTAGCGTTTTTTTGTAAGATGATAATTATAGGCGGGAAACTTGTTGAAGAACGAGTAGCGTCGTTAAGATGAGAACAAATCAAGACAAACCACTTCGTCGGAATTCATAAGCTCGGCTCCTTTTTTCCTTGGCGGTATGACGTGATGTGAATTTTATTGTGCTGAAATTGCGAGAGAAAGTTGTGATTTTTTTTGTGTGTGTGTAATTATTTGAACGTTAAGTTGCTGTGTGATGAGTTTAGCGGTTTTTTTTGTAAGATGATAATTATAGGCGGGAAACTTGTTGAAGAACGAGTAGCGTCGTTAAGATGAGAACAAATCAAGACAAACCACTTCGTCGGAATTCATAAGCTCGGCTCCTTTTTTCCTTGGCGGTATGACGTGATGTGAATTTTATTGTGCTGAAATTGCGAGAGAAAGTTGTGATTTTTTTGTGTGTGTGTAATTATTTGAACGTTAAGTTGCTGTGTGATGAGTTTAGCGTTTTTTTGTAAGATGATAATTATAGGCGGGAAACTTGTTGAAGAACGAGTAGCGTCGTTAAGATGAGAACAAATCAAGACAAACCACTTCGTCGGAATTCATAAGCTCGGCTCCTTTTTTCCTTGGCGGTATGACGTGATGTGAATTTTATTGTGCTGAAATTGTGAGAGAAAGTTGTGATTTTTTTGTGTGTGTGTAATTATTTGAACGTTAAGTTGCTGTGTGATGAGTTTAGCGTTTTTTGTAAGATGATAATTATAGGCGGGAAACTTGTTGAAGAACGAGTAGCGTCCTTAAAATGAGAACAAATCAAGACAAACCACTTCGTCGGAATTCATAAGCTCGGCTCCTTTTTTCCTTGGCGGTATGACGTGATGTGAATTTTATTGTGCTGAAATTGCGAGAGAAAGTTGTGATTTTTTTGTGTGTGTGTAATTATTTGAACGTTAAGTTGCTGTGTGATGAGTTTAGCGTTTTTTTTGTAAGAGGGTAATTATAGGCAGGAAACTTGTTGAAGAACGAGTAGCGTCGTTAAGATGAGAACAAATCAAGACAAACCACTTCGTCGGAATTCATAAGCTCGGCTCCTTTTCTCCTTGGCGGTATGACGTGATGTGAATTTTATTGTGCTGAAATTGCGAGAGAAAGTTGTGATTTTTTTGTGTGTGTGTAATTATTTGAACGTTAAGTTGCTGTGTGATGAGTTTAGCATTTTTTTGTAAGATGATAATTATAGGCGGGAAACTTGTTGAAGAATGAGTAGCGTCATTAAGATAAGAACAAATCAAGACAAACCAATTCGTCGGAATTCTTAAGCTCGGCTCCTTTTTTCCCTTGGCGGTATGATGTGAATTGCGAGAGAAAGTAGTGATTTTTTTCCTTGCGTGTAATTATTTGAACGTTAAGTTGCTGTGTGATGAGTTTAGCGTTCTTTGTAAGATTATAATTATCGGCGGGAAACAAGGTGGAACCTTGGTTAGCGTCGTTAAAGCCCCTGTTAAGATAAGAATGAATCAAGACAAGCCAATTCGTAAACTCTGCTCCTTTTTTCCTTGGCGGTATGACGTGATATGAATTTTATTGTGCTAAAATTGCGAGAGAAAGTTGTGATTTTTTTCCTTGCGTGTAATTATTTGAACGTTAAGTTGCTGTGTGATGAGTTTAGCGTTCTTTGTAAGATGATAATTATAAGCGGGAAACTTGTTCTCGTAAAGCTCGGCTCCTTTTTTCCTTGGCAGTATGACGTGATGTGAATTTTGTTGAGCTGAAATTGCGAGAGAAAGTTGTGATTTTTTTCCTTGTCTAATTATATGAACGTTAAGTTGCTGTGTGATGAGTTTAGCATTCTTTGTGAGATCTACAGCTTTGTCAGCCTACAGCTTCTTGGTTTCAGCACCTATTTTTGTCTTTTGTTTTTATTGAGTTTGGAAACAAAACTGTTGAAAATGACGTGCACGATGGGCCAAGTTTAAGCAGACAATCACGCCAAAATTTCTCAGGACAATACTTGACGGATCGTTCCAGCATTGGTTCCATCTTCAGTCAGTGTGGAATGAAAATAGTTGATCAGATTCTGCCTAGGGAATAATTATTGGAATTCTTGGACTACTCTCAGTAAGAGACATGGAGAGATTCACTCCGAAAAATGTGACGCCAGGACTGTGGATTATCGGGAATAGAATTGTATAATGTCAATTTATCTATGAAATGAAGTTGCTGCGTGATGAGTTTAGCACTTTTGTATTTGACATTGTACGTGATGCATTCACTGTTGGCTGCATGACACTTATCGTTATCTTCTTGCTCAAGGTGAAGTTTACAAATGTATTGCCTTTGTTGTTTGTGGCAATGGTGCAGCACCGCTGGAATACACAATACCGTATATCAATGAAGGCATGCTATCATTTGGATTATTTGTCCATTTATCCAGAAGAACATTTGTGTGTGGTCACCGATTGTTACACCCGCAAACGTAATAACTGCCCTGTGGGCGAACATGTGCGTTTTAGTTTACAGTATATTATTGTATGTGTGATTTTGTGTGTATATGGGGAAGAAATAATCAAAAGAAATAATCAAAATATAATAATAGTAATAATAATTTTATTAAAACAATTGCAATTTTCACAATTATGTTATCTTTTTAAATTAAAATAAATTATAATTTAATAATTAACGATTCCTATAATGTGTTCAAATGATATTTTTTGAATAATATTTTTCCCAGAAAAAAAAAATATTTTCCTAAAATCCTCAAAATGACATCTACACCTTCTCCCTCATTAAACGAAGAAAGAACAAACAACAAAGATCATTATTTTGTCTCATATTACATTTGTGGGAAGTTATTACTTTTACAGTTTTTCACTTTCCAACATATGTAATAAATTTCCCACAAACGTAATAAAAAATTGCCTTCTGCAAACGTAATACTAAATTATTACATTTTGTTTGTGGGCGTACATGTGCGTTTTAGTTACAGTATATTATTGTATGTGTGATTTTGTGTGTATATGGGGAAGAAATAATAAAATAATAATAATAGTAGTAATAAAATGTTATTAAAACAATTGCAATTATCACAATAATGTTATCTTTTTAAATTTTAAATAAATTATAATTTAATTAATTAAATTTTTTTTATGTATTCAAACGATACTCTTTTTTTTCCCACAAAAAAAGAAAAGATCATTATTTTGTCTCATATTACATTTGTGGGAAGTTATTACCTTTACAGTTTTTCACTTTCCCACATATGTAATAATTTCCTGCAAATGTAATAACTATTACATTCAGTATTACTTTTTACATTTGCGGGATTATTACATTCAAAGCTGCAGATTTGTATTACGTTTGTGGGCAGTTATTACGTTTGCGGGCGTAACACCGATATTAAAAAATAAGAGAGCCAGTAATTCCACACCACCAAGGTCTCTAAAACTAGCCATGCCGTTATGGTACCGAGCTTTATACATACCGTACGACATGACTTGATGAATTGGGAAGCTGGAGTATCACTTACCTAAACTGAAAACGAAACCCATCATTTTATGGGTCGGCCTCGCCAAACTTTACAGGAGACGCAGTTTCATTTTCTCTGAACGTTTACTAAAAAGCCAGACTCATTCATCAGACTGCCAAGTAGAGAAGTCTGAGTCATCGTTCTAAAGGACACTAAACTAATTTGTTCAGTGTCATTCTGTTGTAGTGTTGTGCTCTTCGGATAAAAACCCATTTTTGCACAAAATGTTTGCAAAGAATGATTTTATTCCACAATACAATCCCATTCAGTGATTAAGTGGAGTGGCCCTCCGCGTCTTCCATATTCAGCCGTCCGTTGTTTAGAGCGGTATATTGCTTCCGGACTTTGAGTGGTGTCAAAAAGTGTTTATTTTTTTTGCAAGTTTGTAACATTATCAAACTAACTCAAATATCGGTCAATGAAACAGCATGATTTATTAATGAATAGATGTGAAAATTTGTGGCGAGGGACTACTGTACATAGATTGTATGCATAGTTTGCTTTTGGATAAAACTGCCATCTTATAAAGTTTATTTTTTTTTTATGTTTTTTTTTTAATGCTACATTGTACACTGCCTCCCTGATTTTACCGACCACTTTAGGGGTTTGTATTGTGCTTCTGACAGTGAATAACTACAATTGGCCAGTTGCTACAAAAGAGTATTAACATTCCAAGGCTGTGCGTTTATAATTTATAATAACAGATGTATAAAATGATAGTAAATCAATGAACATTGCGGTGAAAGATGCTGCTGGCATGCGGACTTAAAGGTAAAGACTTATTGTGCTGTTTATATCAAGCTTAGCCAAAAACAAGAAAAAGCACTTCTTGCGGTTGGATTTCTCCTTTTTACCAGCAAGGAAGTATTTTGGGGAAAAATTATACTGATATGGAATATTCCACCATCCTCTCAAAAGACAATAACACAGACAATTGCAAGACTCAAAGTGACTGAAACTACATTGGAGTTCAGGAAGTGTTATTAAATTGTTTGCATTACCTTTATAATGTCTTAAAGTACACTGCCTGAGCCAAAAAAAAAAAAAGGTTTGAATCCAGCCTCTCACTGGATAATTACTGCATGGGTGATTATTTTTCAGCCGGAAACAAATGACGCCGTTAGTAGTTTCATCATTGACGCAACATCTAAGGCAGAGGTCGCAACCAGTAGCTCAGGGGCTGGTTTTTGAGTAGCTCACCAAAGGTCAAAATATATTTGCTTTAGCTCGTAGTTATTATGCCGCTATTGAATAACAAACGAGCACAAGATAGCATGGAGACAAGGACCTCACAGAGATTTGCTTTATAAATACATAAAGTACACAATTGGAGTTGTGGATACAGTTAAATTCGGCCATTCGGCTGTGGTGTTTTTGTGTCCTTGTTGTGTGGATACAGTTAAATATTATTATTACACCTATAGAGCCAGACTAATATCTCAGTACATTTTCAGTTTCACTTTCAGTCCTACTTGGTCGGACACAAGAAATTATTAAATGACTCACACATGTTTGCCATGCATCTTCACCATTCGGCTGTGGTGTTTTTGTGTCCTTGTTGTTTGGATACAGTTAAATATTATTATTATTATTATTATATAATTAGCTATTATTATATTCCTTAGCTTATCTTACTGATTATTGGTACTGTGTTGCTATCGGATAAAAAATGTATTTTTTTATTATTTTATTATTATTATTTTAAAAAAATTTAATACTTTTTGAAATAATTTAATATTTTTTTAAAAAATTATTAAATTATAATTAGCTATTATTATTATATTCCTTAGCTTTTCTTACTGATTATTGGTACTGAGTTGCTATTGGATAAAATTTTAATTTTTGTATTATTTTATTATTATTATTTTAATAAGATTTAATAAATGTTTTAATAACATTTTTAAAATTTTATTTTTAAAATTTTATTAAATTATTTAAAATTTTTATTATTTTATTAGCTATTATTATTATATTCCTTAGCTTTTCTTACTGATTCTTGGTACTGTGTTGCTGTCGGAAAAGTAGTCAATGATCACACTCACTAAAAGGTTTTAAACTGTATAAAAAAAAAAAATAAAATTTAATTTAAATAAATTCCAATAGCTTTTACCACAGCGATAAGGTAAATTTTGTTTTTTGGGGTTGAAATAAGCAAAGAAAATAAATATTACAGAAAGGAGCGGTATAAAGGATAAAATTGGTTGGAGAAAACAAATTGACATTGTGCCACAGTAAATGCGTGCCATAAACTAAGCCAAAACTGGTCCAGTGAGCATAAATATCAAGTGTTGAACCTTTTTACGGCAAGGCAGTGTATATTATGTGTGGAAGAAAAAGTCCTCTGCTTGTATTATTTTGTTGAAAGTATAAAAATGGAAAAGAGAAAGGACGTACGTTTGCATGTTGGAGACTGAATTGAATATTTGTTTTTATTTAGTGTGGTGCACGTTCATGAAATAAAAATAAATGAAAGATTTTAAGAGATAACTCAATGGCATGGATTTTTTTTTTTTACTGACTGACGGCTTCCCCTTACAGGAATTGAAACCTTAACCTTCCTCTTGTGTTAGCTTTCTAGTCTCATGTCGGGTCGGTCCTACTTGGTCGGACAAAAGAAATTATTAAATGACTTGCCCGTTTGCCATGCATTTTCACCATTCGGCTGTGGTGTTTTTGTGTCCTTGTTGTGTGGATATAGTTAAATATTATTACACCTATAGAGCCAGACTAATATCTCGGTACATTTTCAGTTTCACTTTCAGTTCTACTTGGTCGGACACAAGAAATTATTAAATGACTCACACATGTTTGCCATGCATCTTCACCATTCAGCTGTGGTGTTTTTGTGTCCTTGTTGTGTAGATACAGTTAAATATTATTATTACACTTATAGGGCCAGACTAATAGCGCGGTACATTTTCAGTTTCACTTTCAGTTCTACTTGGTCGGACACAAGAAATTATGAAATGACTCACATGTTTGCCATGCATCTTCACCATTCGGCTGTGGTGTTTTTGTGTCCTTGTTGTGTGGATACAGTTAAATATTATTATTACACCTATAGAGCCAGACTAATATCTCGGTACATTTTCAGTTTCACTTTCAGTCCTACTTGGCCGGACACAAGAAATTATTAAATGACTCACACATGTTTGCCATGCATCTTCACCATTCGGCTGTGGTGTTTTTGTGTCCTTGTTGTGTGGATACAGTTAAATATTATTATTACACCTATAGAGCCAGACTAATATCTCGGTACATTTTCAGTTTCACTTTCAGTCCTACTTGGCCGGACACAAGAAATTATTATATGACTCACACATGTTTGCCATGCATCTTCACCATTCGGCTGTGGTGTTTTTGTGTCCTTGTTGTGTGGATACAGTTAAATATTATTATTACACCTATAGAGCCAGACTAATATCTCGGTACATTTTCAGTTTCACTTTCAGTCCTACTTGGCCGGACACAAGAAATTATTATATGACTCACACATGTTTGCCATGCATCTTCACCATTCGGCTGTGGTGTTTTTGTGTCCTTGTTGTGTGGATACAGTTAAATATTATTATTACACCTATAGAGCCAGATTAATATCTCAGTACATTTTCAGTTTCACTTTCAGTCCTACACAAGAAATGATTAAATGACTCACACATGTTTGCCATGCATCTTCACCATTCGGCTGTGGTGTTTTTGTGTCCTTGTTGTGTGGATACAGTTAAATATTATTATTACACCTATAGAGCCAGACTAATATCTCGGTACATTTTCAGTTTCACTTTCAGTCATACTTGGCCGGACACAAGAAATTATTAAATGACTCACACATGTTTGCCATGCATCTTCACCATTCGGCTGTGGTGTTTTTGTGTCCTTGTTGTGTGGATACAGTTAAATATTATTATTACACCTATAGAGCCAGATTAATATCTCAGTACATTTTCAGTTTCACTTTCAGTCCTACACAAGAAATGATTAAATGACTCACACATGTTTGCCATGCATCTTCACCATTCGGCTGTGGTGTTTTTGTGTCCTTGTTGTGTGGATACAGTTAAATATTATTATTACACCTATAGAGCCAGACTAATATCTCGGTACATTTTCAGTTTCACTTTCAGTCCTACTTGGCCGGACACAAGAAATTATTATATGACTCACACATGTTTGCCATGCATCTTCACCATTCGGCTGTGGTGTTTTTGTGTCCTTGTTGTGTGGATACAGTTAAATATTATTATTACACCTATAGAGCCAGATTAATATCTCAGTACATTTTCAGTTTCACTTTCAGTCCTACACAAGAAATGATTAAATGACTCACACATGTTTGCCATGCATCTTCACCATTCGGCTGTGGTGTTTTTGTGTCCTTGTTGTGTGGATACAGTTAAATATTATTATTACACCTATAGAGCCAGACTAATATCTCGGTACATTTTCAGTTTCACTTTCAGTCATACTTGGCCGGACACAAGAAATTATTAAATGACTCACACATGTTTGCCATGCATCTTCACCATTCGGCTGTGGTGTTTTTGTGTCCTTGTTGTGTGGATACAGTTAAATATTATTATTACACCTATAGAGCCAGATTAATATCTCAGTACATTTTCAGTTTCACTTTCAGTCCTACACAAGAAATGATTAAATGACTCACACATGTTTGCCATGCATCTTCACCATTCGGCTGTGGTGTTTTTGTGTCCTTGTTGTTGTATTGAAGGTTGCGGGTTCGATCCTCCAGATACTGAACCCCCAGTTGCTCCAGATGCTGCGTCATCAGTAGTGCTAACAATGTGATAGAGATAAAATGTGGTGTGCCCCAAGGATCAATTTTAGGCCCCATTCTTTTTAATTTATATATGCTCCCACTTGGCAGTGTTATCAGTTTTTTGGTTTTTTTTTTGTTTTATTTTGTTGAAATAGATTTTCCTGACATAGTCAAAAAGCCTTGATGCAATAAATAAATGTTATGTGATTATTTTTATGTATTAAAATATAAAACGGAAGTCTAACACAAGAGGAAGGTTAACCAAAATCGGGACAACACTGTTGTTGTTGTTAGCATAGTGGGTTTTGTAGCCTGAATATGTTGTGTTTAGTGTCTTTCCAAGTCTTAGAGAGTTTGTCTCTGACTCTGTTCGTCTTTCCAGTCTCCGGTTTTGAAGACCCAGACAATCACCATCTCAGATGTCACCAACTCTCTGAGAGGAACTGTGGCCTACAAGGACGTCCCTTTAGTTCACACTGAAACCAAGACCATTACATACGAGTCAGCGCAGGTAAGTGGAATACTACATTCCCAATTAAAATACTTCTTCTACCTTGTATTTATATTTTTTTTTAGTTCATTTATGCTCGGAAACTGGAGTCTAACACTGAAAAGGTTTCTCTCCCACAGCCGGTGGACACCTTGGCGGAGCGGGACTCGGGGGTTCTGCTGAGTGCCCAGACCATCACATCGGAGACCATCAGCACAACCACCACCACCCAGATCACCAAGGTCTGCCTCATGACTCGACAACTCGATACCGATCAATATTGCAATTTGCTTGAATGCTGATGATTGATCACCGCTGTCAGTCAACCCAACCCTTCCCAGTTAGAGAGATGTTATGTAAATAAGTCATTCCATCTTCGTTCAAATCCATATGTGCATACCATGATACTAAATCACAAGCAGGACTCCACTTAGCTGTCAAATTATTTTGATTTTATCAAGTAAAAATAAACAAAAAAAACACAAAAGTAATCTCCATCTTCCCAACACGTCCCCAACAGGACATTAGGATGTGACATTTGGAACGCTGGTGCTCTAAAATGTGAATTCCCAAGATAAACAACTACTCTATACGGAGCATAAATCAAAAAAAAAAAGAAGGAATACAATAGTATTGATTGAAATACCAAGTACTGCATCAGAAAGTTGCAGTGAGCAGGCTCCATTATTGCTATATACGCATAAGCAGCCGCCTTGGTTAGCATGTTTTTCAGTTAACATCAAAAATTTTGCCTCGGTTAATGTACATTTTCTGGTTAGCGGCTTGTTGTGCTATACATACACTAAGAATACACTGTTATTAATTTATTTTTATCATAAACCGCCCTTGTGACTAGCTTGCTAGCTTACGAAATGGCATCTATACGTGGCTCAAAAATGTTAACACACAACATGTTTTAATATTTTTATATGCATAAAATAATTCTAAATTTATATATTGTAATTTCCGTTGCAAAAGACGCACCGGTGTTTAAGCCGCACCCACTAAATTTCGAGACAAACACAAATTTGTACGTATATAAGCCACACCGAACACGCATGTCTGTGTCATAAAATGGCATATCGTGGCATGAACAAGTCCGTGAGGAGCCAATCATGAAAAAAAATTCAAAAAAAAATTGGAAACGACAGTTGGTCATTACTCAATATAACAGTCTGACTTACGGTGTCGTCTTACAAAAGAACACTAAATTCATCACACAGTAACTTAACGCTCAAAAGGTAGCCAGGAAACATACAATACATTTGGATTGAAAATGGATGGATGGCTGGCTCAGTAATGCTGCCTTTGTTCACGTGACACAGTAGCGGAGAGGGAGGCTGACATCACTGCAGCACCAATGAAATGCATTATGGGAAAAAAATTTGAATAAATTTTTTTTTTTAATTTTAAACACTTATTGGTACTATACAAACGTGTTTTTCAACAGTTTTACAACAGTTGGAGAATTTTTAGTTTTCCAGCCTTATTATAGGCGCTTAATTGTGTAAAATGCCACTAGCTAATAATAACAAAAGTTGGCGTAATTAAAATTAAATTAAATTAAATAAATTGATAATAAACCTCGTTCCGTACTTCTCATACCATGTTTCTGTACTAGACCGTCAAAGGAGGAATCTCTGAGACTCGCATAGAGAAGAGGATCGTGATTACTGGAGACACCAAAATTGACCACGATAAGGTAAATTGTGGTTTCTTCTAAGATCCAAGTCCCCAATTGTGCATTCATTGATGAGCGGAAGTGCCCACACCAGTCCGGGTAGGGTCCAATCCAGCAGGGGGAGACCAAGTGTTTGGGATGGAGGTGTTCTTTCCTTTTCCCTACTTCTGATGTAGCCTGACATCTGTGGCTCCACGGGAATGGGAAGCAGGCATCCTGTCACTATCCGAAGGCGAGTGTGTGGGGGGCCACCCGCTCAAAACACCTAATGGGGGCGCATTACCCCTGGCTAAAGGTCCTGGCTAAAGTAGCTAAAGGTCTGCAGTAGAGAACAGCAGAACGAGGGCATTGTAGGCATAAGTTCTAAGTTCCATACTTACATTTTCTTCTGTTTATCCGGGGGGTCCGGATGTGCCCGGGGTCAGCAGTTTCAGTAGCCACTTCATCATACTCTTCCAGGTGACCCCACGGATCTGATCCGAGTAAGAAAACTTGACCTACCCACGTTTTCCCACGACCGGACTCAGTCTCAGTCTTCGATCTCCAGCTGACTTATAGATTCAGATTGCGGAGTGCCATCTCCGGGTCAAGGATAAGATCCCGTCCCACGAGGAGGAGTTTTAAGTACCTCGCGGAACACAAGATTGAAAGGCGGATTGCAGTGATGGGGACTGAAAGCCGGGCTGAAATCCAAAGCTCTTAATTTATTGGACGATTTATGTTCCTATTCTCATTTATGGTCTTGAGCTTTGGGTAGGAACCGATTGCAGGGTACAAGCGGTCGTAAGAGTTTCTCTGAGAAACTTAGAAGCTAGATGAAGTAGATTCCGGATTCTTCCGGACGCCTGTCTATGGAGGTGTTCAGGGCACGTCCGACTGATAAAGAAAACTAGCCCGGAAAGACCCAGGACACGGTGCAGATACTAAGTCTCTTAGCTGGCCTGGGGATGCGTCAAGATCTGCCCGGATCTGCATGCGACCAGACCTTGGATAAGCAGAAGATGTATGGATGTATATATTGACAGGACATAATACAACATCAATTTACCAGATGATCGTTAAAAACCGTTTGGTCTAACTATGTGACACCAAGAGGTCAGGAACCCTGACCTGACTGGCGTTAGTTAGCCAAGGTTGGTGTAGACCGTCATCTCCACGTTGTTCTGCTGAACAAACCTGTTATTGTTGCTGTGTCCCATGTTGTTCAGGCTTTGGCTCAGGCAATTAAAGAAGCAAAAGAACAACACCCAGACATGTCGGTCACTAAAGTGGTTGTCCACCAGGAAACGGAGATTTCTCCCGAGTAAGACGAGGTGAGTGTCCACACTCCGTCTTTTTATATACGTTCCGTCAATCCAACTTCATATCCCTCATGAAAAATGATCCATGTGCAAGAAACATTACATTTACATTCATTTAAGTCACGCCCAACATTTTTAAACATAATACAGTGGAACCTCGGTTAGCGCACGCCCTCGTTTGCATACTTTTTTTCGGTTGGCGTAAATTATCGTGCGCATTTTGAGAATCAGGATCAGAATTGCCTTTATTGTCATTGTATTGCATACAACGGTGCATTTTGTAGAAAGTAAAATAAAAATAAAAAAATTAAAAATAAAATAAAATAGAAAAAAAAAAAAACTAAAATAAGGAATAGCAATATAAATATAAAAGTGGCAGGTGCTGTTCAAAATAAGTGTAAATATATGTACATCAAAAACAATAACCTATGCATTAACAAAATGTTGAATTGCAGTCAAACAAAATACAGTGGAACCTCGGTTAGCGCACGCCCTGGTTTGCATACTTTTTTTCGGTTGGCGTAAATTATGGTGCGCATTTTAAGAATCAGGATCAGAATTGCCTTTATTGTCATTGTATTGCATACAACGGTGCATTTTGTAGAAAGTAAAATAAAAATTAAAAAAATTAAAAAAAATAAAAATATAATAAAAAATAAAAAAAAATAAAAAAAATAAAATAAGGAATACCAATATAAATATAAAAGTGGCAGGTGCTGTTCAAAATAAGTGTAAATATATGTACATCAAAAACAATAACCTATGCAGTAACAAAATGTTGAATTGCAGTCAAACCAAATACAGTGGAACCTCGGTTAGCGCACGCCCTGGTTTGCATACTTTTTTTGGGTTGGCGTAAATTATGGTGCGCATTTTAAGAATCAGAATCAGAATTGCCTTTATTGTCATTGTATTGCATACAATGGTGCATTTTGTAGAAAGTAAAATAAAAAATAAAAATTAAAAAATAAAAAATAAAATAAGATAGAAAAAAATAATAATAAAATAAGGAATAACAATATAAATATAAAATTGGCAGGTGCTGTTCAAAATAAGTGTAAATATATGTACATCAAAAACAATAACCTATGCATTAACAAAATGTTGAATTGCAGTCAAACAAAATACAGTGGAACCTCGGTTAGCGCACGCCCTGGTTTGCATACTTTTTTTTTGGTTGGCATAAATTATGGTGCGCATCTTAAGAATCAGAATCAGAATTGCCTTTATTGTCATTGTATTGCATACAACGGTGCATTTTGTAGAAAGTAAAATAAAAAATAAAATAAATAAAAATAAATAAATTATTTAATTAAATAAAATAGAAAAAAAAAATTTAAAAATAAAACAAGGAATACCAATATAAATATAAAAGTGGCAGGTGCTGTTCAAAATAAGTGTAAATATATGTACATCAAAAACAATAACCTATGCAGTAACAAAATGTAGAATTGCAGTCAAACAAAATACAGTGGAACCTCGGTTAGCGCATGCCCTGGTTTGCATACTTTTTTTCGGTTGGCGTAAATTATGGTGCACATCTTCAGAATCGCTTTTATTGTCACTATTTAATGCGTTTTTACGGAAATGTAGTATTGCTATTTTGGACAATTTATTTGAATTGAGTCACAATTTTTCATTTGTAGTGTATATTAATCAAAAATCACGCTAACGGTAAACATTGATTGAATACGATTATATACGAATTCGTATATACGAATACGAAATACGATTGAATTGACAAAATAACTAAACAGGAAGATGTGTGTAAAACTAGAATGCTAAATATTTTGGATTACTTCATATTAAAAAATTGATTTGGTTAGAGACGACACTAACCAAGGTTCCACCGTACTGCAATTATTAATAAAGTGCAACCATATCATAACTTATAGTCCAGAAAATACGGTACTTACAAATTTTTTAGTTTGTTTTTATGGCTTAAAATTATGGCTTAAAAAGTTTTTATGTCTTAAAATTGTTAGGGATTATAAAAAAAACATTGAATGCTTGCTGCTCTATCCACTGATTCTCTCTTTTTCTTCCTCCATTTTCTTATGACGACTGCCACCTTGAACCTGTCAGCTACCCCCACCCCCCTCCCCCCACACTACCACTACCACACTCACTTTTTTACCTCAGACCTCTGAGCCACCCCCCCAACAACACTCACTGCCTTTGATAGAAATCACCAAGACCACATCAGACGGACTAACTTGCACCGCTGGACTATGAACTTTAACGTTCTGACGGAAAATTCCCAAGAATCTTCTCAGTTCCCTGTCTTGTTCCACTTACTGCCAAAAAAAAAAAAAAAGTTTTTTTAAAAGAAAGAATTAAAAAAAAAAAAAAAAAAAGTACAGCTGTTGTGAAATAACACTTCTCCGATTTGGAGATTTTTAGAAATTTTTCAAAAAAAAAAAAAAAAGGGCATTTGGTCTTTTAAATCTTGAAGATAAACTGTACTTTATTTTTCTACAGCTTTTCTTACCAACAATTGGTTATCAGCAATGTGGAGTTTTTAAACAATGTGGTCAAACAGCATCAACGCACAGGGAATGTGGGGGGGTTTCTTGGGACGGTACACGTCCAATTCCCATTTGTACAGTCCGTGTTTCAGTTTCCCTTTCAATGTGAAGAAGTTTTTTTTTTTTTTCAATATCGGAAAAAAAATTTTTTCCTTTCTCTTACCTTATTTAATTAATGTTAAATTAATTGTTTGGTATTTATTGTTGTCGTGCTTGTAACTAACGAGATATTGACATTATTTATTCTCACCTGCACTGTAAGAGCATACATATTGTACCTATTATTATTATTATTATTATTATTATTATTATTATTATTATTATTATTATTATTATTATTATTATTATTATTATTATTATTATTATTATTTTCTTTTAGCAGCATTGGACACGTGTATTCCTATTCAGCGTGGCAGTACTTTGGTATCCGGTGGTAGTACACGTACACAAAAAAATTTATTGAAGCCACATCATTACTAATTCGGTTTTACCCTGCTGGAGGCTATACAGTGGAACCTTGGTTAGTGTACGGAAATTTACGCCGCAATTTTGCCTTGGTTTGCGTACATTTTTCCCGTTAGCATAGCTCCTTGTGTATACTGTGTATACACTACGGTTAAAAAAATAAAAATACAACCCCAATTAGCGTCTTATTCGGCTAAAAATGTAGAAATTTTGGCATACATTTTCCAGTTAGCGTACAATAGTACAAACACAAACAGTGGAAACAGTGGAACCTCAGTTAGCGTGTTTTTTAGTCCATGTCGAACATACATTTTCCGCATTTTTATCATACTATTTTGTTGTATTATCAAAAAAAAACATGAATCTAACAGTGTTTTTAATGTATTTTTTAAATCACAAAACATCCTTAGCTTCTAGCAAAGGAGCTAGCTTACTGACAAAAATGGCTCCATTTTGGATTACTTATGCGAGAAACACGATTTAAATGAAGAAATAACAAAACAGGAAGTTGTGTGTAAAACTAGAATGCTAAATATTTTTGGATTATTTCATATTAAAGAATTTATTTGGTTAGAGACGACGCTAACCAAGGTTCCACTGTACTGCAATTATTAATAAAGTGCAACCTTCCAATTACCTTTTGACTTCTGTAAAAATAAAACAAAAACTGCAACAACAACAAAAATTAATCTCTCAATCGCGTTTACATTTTAATGCGTTTTTTACGAAAATGTAGTATTGCAATTTATTTGAATTCGGTCACAATTTTTCATTTGTAGTGTATATTAATCAAAAATCACGCTAACGGTAAATATCATGAGCAATCGCATTTAATTAATTAATTAATTTTGCGCCTTCACTGCATCACGTTATATTATTTATTAAGAAATCATGCTGTATCGTGTTTGAATACGCCCTATTATTTAAAAAAAAAATATTCATAACAAAACACATTCTTGCCTATGTTAAGAAATTAATTAATTTGAATTAAAATACAAATATAAGGCATTCAGAAGACACATTGTTATGATATGTAGTATTCTACACTGGTCACTAGGTGTCAGTAATGTTACATTATTGAGAATGCTAAGTTCACGTTATGTCTTGTTTATTGTCTTATTTTCTGATTATCGCTGCAATATTGGGAAATAGGGGTGTAAATGTGACTATAGGGGTGTTATATCATGTCCGGAGGGCTCTAAATTATGTTAAAAAACCTTATTTAGAAGGTTTAAAAAACGCATTTGCTACAAAACTATTTCATTCTTCTTTACCACGGTCAGGTCTGGAACCAAAGAACCGTGATAAATGAGGGATTACTAAGTATGACCTCGAAGTATGAGGTCTTTTTGGCGCTTTATCCATATTTTACTGAGTTTTTAATCTTTTTAAGTTGTATAACTTGGGAACATTCGGCTTTGTGGGTAATGTACTTCATTAAATACAAACATATCATGATTTAGAAGTTGCGTTACCATCGTGTACGTTATCACACGGGTATCCAAGAGGTGCAACGCAAGGTGATAAGTGAAGTCCATGTCAATCGAGGGTGGTGGCGCATTAAAATAAGACAATATGATTCAACTACAGAAACCTCAGTTAGGATAGGCGGACATCAGTTTGCCTCCATGTTTCATTTTTCCATGTACATGTGTAACTACATCTACAAATACCAGGTATTTTTTCAATTCTAAAAATGTGATATTTTTGTAAGAAATGTCCCAGGCCTTAGATGCTGTTTTCACCTCCAATTGAAACTGCTGGTTACTATTGTTTAGGCAACATAGTAGAAGTGCAGTATATGTATATTGTTCTGTACGTTTAAAGTAGTCATGTGGGTTAGGTAGTCAACAAAGGGAGTATTTATACATCTTTTTGGAAGGTTTCTTATACCCGCAAATGTAATAACTGCCCACAAACGTATATAATAAAATAATAAATATAATAAAATTTGCCTACTGCAAACGTAATACTGAATTTCCTGAATTTCCATGTGCGTTTTAGTTACAATATAGTATTGTATGTGTGATTTTGTGTGTATATGAAATAATCAAAAGAAATAATAAAATATAATAAAAATAGTAATAAAATTTTACTAAAACAATTGCAATTATCAAAATTTATGTTATCTTTTTTCATTTAAAATAAATTATAATTTAATTAATTAAAGATTTTTTTAATGTATTCAAATTATACTCTTTGAATATTTTTTCCACAAAAAAAATTATTTTGTTAAAATCCTCGAAATAACATCTATACGTTCTCCCTCATTAAAAGAAGAAAGAACAAACAACAAAGATGATTATTTTGTCTCATATTACATTTGTGGGAAGTTATTACCTTTACAGTTTTTCACTTTCCCACATATGTAATAATTTCTTGCAAATGTTACATTTTGTTTGTGGGCGTACATGTGCGTTTTAGTTACAGTATTTTATTTTATGTGTTATTTTGTGTGTATGTGGGGAAGAAATAATCAAAAGAAATAATAAAATATAATAATAATAATAATAAAATTTTATTAAAACAATTGCAATTAGCACAATTATGTTATCTTTTTAAATTTAAAATAAATTATAATTTAATAATTCAAGATTCCTATAATGTATTCAAATGATATTTTTTGAATAATATTTTTTCCACAAAAAAAAGAAAAATAATTATTTTGTTAAAATCCTCGAAAAAACATCTATACGTTCTCCCTCATTAAAAGAAAGAACAAACAACAACAAAGATTATTATTTTGTCTCATATTACATTTGTGGGAAGTTATTACCTTTACAGTTTTTCACTTTCCCACATATGTAATAATTTCTTGCAAATGTTACATTTAGTTTGTGGGCGTACATGTGCGTTTTAGTCACAGTATTTTATTGTATGTGTGATTTTGTGTGTATGTGGGGAAGAAATAATCAAAAGAAATAATAAAATATAATAATAGTAATCACATTTTATTAAAACAATTGCAATTATCACAATTGTGTTATGTTTTTAAATTTAAAATAAATTCTAATTTAATAATTAAATATTCCTATAATGTATTCAAATGATATTTCTTCCAAAAAAAAAAAAGAAAAAAAAGAATTATTTTGTTAAAATCCTCAAAATGACATCTACACATTCTCCGTCATTAAAAGAAGAAACAACAAAGATTATTATTTTGTCTCATATTACATTTGTGGGAAGTTATTACCTTTACAGTTTTTCACTTTCCCACATATGTAATAATTTCTTACAAATGTAATAACTATTACATTCAGTATTATTTTTGCAGTAGGCAAATTTTATTACGTTTGTGGGAAATTTATTACATTTGCGGGATTATTATTACAGTCAAAGCTGCAGATTTATATTACGTTTTTGGGCAGATATTACATTTGCGGGTGTAACAATGTAATAATCCATCAAATGTAATAAATTTATCACAAACGTAATAAAATCTGCCTACTGCAAACGTAATACTGACAAATACTACAAATGTAACAACAACAACAAAGATGATTATTTTGTCTCATATTACATTTGTGGGAAGTTATTACCTTTACAGTTTTTCACTTTCCCACATATGTAATGAAATTCAGTATTACGTTTGCAGTAGGCAAACTTTGCAAATTTATTACATTTGCGGGATTATTATTACATTTAAAAATGCAGATTTTTATTATTAAATTTATTACGTTTACGGGTGCAACAAGTTTTGTCATGTTTAAGCACGGTCATGCTAAACCCTTTTTGCTAATATCAAAAAACTCAAAAAAGTGTATTTTCCATCCCATCTTTTTGTACAAATTCTGGCAGTTGCATCTTTGTGTATTGCATGCATGCAAACAAATTTACACTGCAGTCAAACGATATGAATAATTAATCGAGAGACACACTTAACATTATTTACTTTGGCTTATGGAATCCTGTTTTTTGCACATTCCCAACATGATGCAATATTCTGTATAGTTCCCCAAGAGGTAGTATATCGTTGAGTATGCTGTTGTCTCTATCATGGCGTTGGAGCAACATTTTTCTATGTTCTTTGTTTAGCTGGTTAGCCATCACCATCACCATCACCATCAAGAACATGTAGTACAAGAGCAACATTGAATAAAATGGATTTTATCCTGTGTGTTGTCAATAGTTATTTTTTCCCAAAGCATGGAATGGAATGGAATGGAATGGAATGGAATGGTGGTGCTCTAAAATGTGAATTAGCTGTGACCTCACAACTAGGAGACCCGAGTTCAATCCCACCCTCGGCTATCTCTGTGTAGAGTTTGCATGTTCTCCCCGTGCATGCGTGGGTTTTCTCCGGGTACTCCGGTTTCCTCCCACATTCCAAAAACATGCTAGGTTAATTAGCGTAACTAAGTAACTTAGCATTACTCGCATTTTAATCTCTTTTCATCAGTAGACAAATATATAAACACTTAGCACTATCATGCTAGATGTTAGCATGTTAACATTAGCATAGTAGCATATTTATCTGTTTTCATAGGTAAAAACATATATCAAGACTTACCCCACCATGGTTGGTGTTAGCATGCTGGTGTTAGTATGCTAGCAAGTTGACATTAGCATAGTAGCATTTTTAGCCATTTTCATAGATAGACACTTATATAAAGACTTAGCACTATAAAACTAATGTGCTAACATTAGCTTGGTAGCATTACTCGCATTTTAATCTCTTCATCAGTAGACAATTATATAAACACTTAGCACTATCATGCTAGGTGTTAGCATTGCTAGCATGTTAACATTAGCATTGTAGCATATTTATTTTCATAGGTAAAAACATATATCAAGACTTACCCCACCATGGTTGGTGTTAGCATGCTGGTGTTAGTATGCTAGCAAGTTGACATTAGCATAGTAGCATTTTTAGCCATTTTCATAGACACTTATATAAAGACTTAGCACTATGATACTAATGTGCTAACATTAGCATGGTAGCATTACTCGCATTTTAATCTCTTTTCATCAGTAGACAAATATTTAAACACTTAGCACTATCATGCTAGGTGTTAGCATTGCTAGCATGTTAACATTAGCATAGTAGCATATTTATCTGTTTTCATAGGTAAAACCTTATATCAAGGCTTACCCCACCATGGTTGGTGTTAGCATGCTGGTGTTAGTATGCTAGCAAGTTGACATTAGCATAGTAGCATTTTTAGCCATTTTCATAGATAGACACTTATATAAAGACTTAGCACTATAAAACTAATGTGCTAACATTAGCTTGGTAGCATTACTCGCATTTTAATCTCTTTTCATCAGTAGACAAATATATAAACACTTAGCACTATCATGCTAGGTGTTAGCATTGCTAGCATGTTAACATTAGCATAGTAGCATATTTATCTGTTTTCATAGGTAAAACCTTATATCAAGACTTACCCCACCATGGTTGGTGTTAGCATGCTGGTGTTAGTATGCTAGCAAGTTGACATTAGCATACTAGCATTTTTAGCCATTTTCATAGATAGACACTTATATAAAGACTTAGCACTATAAAACTAATGTGCTAACATTAGCTTGGTAGCATTACTCGCATTTTAATCTCTTCATCAGTAGACAATTATATAAACACTTAGCACTATCATGCTAGGTGTTAGCATTGCTAGCATGTTAACATTAGCATTGTAGCACATTTATCTGTTTTCATAGGTAAAAACATATATCAAGACTTACCCCACCATGGTTGGTGTTAGTATGCTGGTGTTAGTATGCTAGCAAGTTGACATTAGCATAGTAGCATTTTTAGCCATTTTCATAGATAGACACTTATATAAAGACTTAGCACTATGATGCTAATGTGCTAACATTAGCATGGTAGCATTACTCGCATTTTAATCTCTTCATCAGTAGACAATTATATAAACACTTAGCACTATCATGCTAGGTGTTAGCATTGCTAGCATGTTAACATTAGCATTGTAGCATATTTATCTATTTTCATAGGTAAAAACATATATCAAGACTTACCCCACCATGGTTGGTGTTAGTATGCTGATGTTAGTATGCTAGCAAGTTGACATTAGCATAGTAGCATTTTTTATCTATTTTCATAGGTAAAAACATATATCAAGACTTACCCCACCATGCTTGGTGTTAGCATGCTGATATCCCCCGCGACCCTCGTGAGGATAAGCGGTAGAAAATGAATAAATAGTGTTGAGTGTTAAGATGCTGTGTGATGATTTTAGCGATTTTAAGTGATTCCTGCGATTTCCAATGTGTGGAGTTACCCAGTCCTCACGGATGTGAACCTGTGAAGCTTATATAGTGTATGCACAAATGGGCTCAAACATCGGAAAGTCATATGCACTGGAAATTAAAACATCCGTATCATAATCACCGGAATCTCCTGGGAAATAACTTTTTTAATTCCTCATTATTCCGTATAATTTATGTCAGCACACCTACCGGAGATGGGATGTGTTTATTTTTTGTGCAGCCCCTGCAATGACAGCCTGGAAACAAAATGAAAGCAACCATTGTCACGACTCCACGTCTCTCGTGTCTCATTTCAGCCTTTCAACCCAATCAGGCTTCATCACAAACGCTTTAAAGTGACGGTTGCAGGCTGTCAAAGGCGATGTTGACGTACACGGCTACAGACCGTCTTTTGGTCATCCCCCCCCCCCCCCCCTAACACGAGACTTATTTTGTTCCCAAAATCCTTATTTCACCCTTCTGCCTTCTAATCCTGACTGAAGGACGGAAGAACAGATCCCGGAGCTTTAAGAACCGCACTGCAGGGTAGCGCCCAAAATAGCAACTACAACACAACACGGCTACATTATGGGACATATGTTGTAGACCGCATGGACGCCAACTATCAGCGTGAAATATTCATCGTGGAATTCATCTTTTATATTCGTCTATTTATTGATCAAATAAGAACCGAATGTGTTTTATTGTAAAATCATCAAAGCTTAAATGAAGGGTGTCCAAAATGCGGCCTGGGAGCCAATAAAGTTAAAATATTATGGGAATAAAGTCATAATTACAAGAAATTTCCAAGAATAAAGTTGGAATGGAAAATTAAAAAAAACAGCAAAAATTAAGAAAAAAAATCTGTAATTTTAGGAAAGAATTTTAAAAATTTTTAACAAAAAGGAAAAGCGCACTTTTACAAGAATAAACATATAAATGTTATTAAATAAAATATGACAAAAATATTCATAAAGGAAAACGAATGTAATTTGAATAAGTTAGTCGGAAAAAGTCCAAATATTATGGAAATAAAGTCATAATTACAAGAAATCTCCAAGAATAAAGTTGGAATGGAAAATTAAAAAACAGCAAAAATGAAGAAAAAAAATCTAGAAGCCAAAAATGTACCACTTCCACACAGAACGAGAGGATAACCTTTTTTTTATGCCCTGTGATTGGTTAGCGACCAGTCCAGATTGTACCCCGCCTCCCGTGTGAAGGATAAAGAAGCCAAAAATGTACCACTTCCACACAGAACAAGAGGATAACCTTTTTTTTACTGCCCTGTGGTTGGCTAGCGACCAGTCCAGGTTGTACCCCGCCTCCCGTGTGAAGAACAAAGAGGTCGAAAATGTACCACTTCCACACAGAACGAGAGGAAAACCTTTTTTTCATGCCCTGTGATTGGCTAGCGACCAGTCCAGATTGTACCCCGCCTCCCGTGTGAAGAACAAAGAGGTCGAAAATGTACCACTTCCACACAGAACGAGAGGATAACCTTTTTTTAATGCCCTGTGGTTGGCTAGTGACCAGTCCAGATTGTAACCCGCCGCCCGTGTGAAGGATAAAGAAGCCAAAAATGTACCACTTCCACACAGAACGAGAGGAAAACCTTTTTTTTTCATCCCCTGTGATTGGCTAGCGACCAGTCCAGGTTGTACCCCGCCTCCCGTGTGAAGAACAAAGAGGTCGAAAATGTACCACTTCCACACAGAACGAGAGGAAAACCTTTTTTTAATGCCCTGTGATTGGCTAGCGACCAGTCCAGGTTGTACCCCGCCTCCCGTGTGAAGGATAAAGAAGCCAAAAATGTACCACTTCCACACAGAATGAGAGGAAAACCTTTTTTTTCATCCCCTGTGATTGGCTAGCGACCAGTCCAGGTTGTGCCCCACCTCCCGTGTGAAGAACAAAGAGGTCGAAAATGTACCACTTCCACACAGAACGAGAGGATAACCTTTTTTTTAATGCCCTGTGATTGGCTAGTGACCAGTCCAGATTGTAACCCGCCGCCCGTGTGAAGGATAAAGAAGCCAAAAATGTACCACTTCCACACAGAACGAGAGGAAAACCTTTTTTTTTCATCCCCTGTGATTGGCTAGCGACCAGTCCAGGTTGTACCCCGCCTCCCGTGTGAAGAACAAAGAAGCCAAAAATGTACCACTTCCACACAGAACGAGAGGAAAACCTTTTTTTTCATCCCCTGTGATTGGCTAGCGACCAGTCCAGGTTGTACCCCGCCTCCCGTGTGAAGAACAAAGAGGTCGAAAATGTACCACTTCCACACAGAACGAGAGGAAAACCTTTTTTTAATGCCCTGTGATTGGCTAGCGACCAGTCCAGGTTGTACCCCGCCTCCCGTGTGAAGGATAAAGAAGCCAAAAATGTACCACTTCCACACAGAATGAGAGGAAAACCTTTTTTTTCATCCCCTGTGATTGGCTAGCGACCAGTCCAGATTGTACCCCGCCTCCCGTGTGAAGGATAAAGAAGCTAAAAATGTACCACTTCCACACAGAATGAGAGGAAAACCTTTTTTTTCATCCCCTGTGATTGGCTAGCGACCAGTCCAGATTATACCCCGCCTCCCGTGTGAAGAACAAAGGGGTCGAAAATGTACCACTTCCACACAGAACGAGAGGAAAACCTTTTTTTAATGCCCTGTGATTGGCTAGCGACCAGTCCAGGTTGTACCCCGCCTCCCGTGTGAAGGATAAAGAAGCCAAAAATGTACCACTTCCACACAGAATGAGAGGAAAACCTTTTTTTTCATCCCCTGTGATTGGCTAGCGACCAGTCCAGATTTTACCCCGCCTCCCGTGTGAAGAACAAAGAGGTCGAAAATGTACCACTTCCACACAGAACGAGAGGATAACCTTTTTTTAATGGAATTTGGAATTATTTTTTACAAATATTTCCTTGGTGATGGTTTGAATACGGCGACTGCCTTCAGCAGCATTTTTATCTTTATGAAATCATATTTCATGGGCTCATTTCCCCAGCCCCCGGCCCCCCCCCCCCCGTCTCCCCACAGCCCAAAATGATCTTCTGCCAATGGAAACGGTTGCCTGCGGTTGATGTGGTGATCAGTCCTGGATGTCATCATAGATGTCTGCAAACATTCTGCAAGCTCAGATGGCTTTCCATCTCCATTAGCGTCTGTTCCACACGCCGCTAGTTCGAGTCTACACCTGCCTGCTCAGTGGGGGATGCCACTTTTTTTTTTTTTTTTTTCCACAGTGGAATTTGAGAATATTATTAGTTTATGTTTCACTCCATGTAGCACATTTTGCATCATAAGGCTGACTATTATGTATTTAATCCTCAACTCATTGAATTATTGCGTGGGTGAAATGTGTTTGACTTCCTCTAGCAGCCAATTGGCGGTGCGGTGGAACAGATTGTCGAGCTTTGCATGCTTACTTTGACGATGCGGCATTAGCCGTAAAAAAAAATATATATATATATCAGTAAGCGCAGATTGGCTCTGCACATTTGGTGATGTAAGCAAAGCTGACGGGGCACCGTGCGAGGGACGGTTGCACAACATGCTCGCAGTCAACGATGCAACCCTCTCAGTCATCTTCGGTTCTAATCAAAATAACCAAAATGGGAATATTTGAATTTGCATGAAAAACACATTATTGCCACATTGTTTTGTAGTGTTAATAGCTAAAGTTAAAGCTAGCTTCTGGTCTTCGGAGTACAAATGTGACTTTTTTTTTTTTTACCACAGTGACATTTTGTTTTAAAAAGAAACCAGCAATGCAATTAGTTCTGAGCTCGTTTTTGTCCCACAGGGAAGTGGACATCACATTCAGATTCAGTGATTCCCATTTAGCATTCCTGGTACATTGCGCTGCGTGCGAGGTGTTACCATGCTAATGTTAGTATGTTAGCATTACTCGCATTTTAGTCTCTTTTCATCAGTAGGCATGTTAGCATTGCTAGCATGTTGACATTAGCATAGTAGCATTTATAGCCATTGTCATAGATAGACACTTGTATAGACACTTGTAAGACTTAGCACTATGATACTAATATGCTAACATGCTAATGTTGCTAATGCTAATTATTTGTATTTTAATCTCTCTTCATCAATAGACAAATATATAAACAGTTAGCACTATCTGTTAGCATTATCATGCTAGGTCTTAGCATGTTAGCATTGCTAGCATGTCAACATTAGTATAGTAGCCTTTTTAGCCATTTTCATAGGTAGACACTTATATAAAGACAACACTATGATTCTAATATGCTAACATTAGCATGGTAGCATTACCCGCATTTTAATCTCTTTTCATCAGTAGACAAATATATAAACACTTAGCACTATCATGCTAGCTGTTAGCATGTTAGCATTGCTAACATGTTTCCATTAGCATAGTAGCATATTTATCTATTTTCATTGGTAAAAACTTATATCAAGTCTTACGCCACCATGCTTGGTGTTAGCATGCTGATGTTAGTGTGGTAGCATTGCTAGCATGTTGACATTAGCATAGTAGCTTATTTAGCCTTAGCACTATGGTACTAATGTGGTAACATTAGCATGTTAGCATTACTCGCATTTTAAGCTCTTTTCATCAGTAGACAAATATATAAACACTTAGCACAATCATGACAGGTGTTAGCATGTTAGCATTGCTAGCATATCAACATTAGCATAGTAGCATATTTATCTATTTTCATTGGTAAAAACATATCAAGATTTACCCTACCATGCTTGGTATTAGCATGCTGATGTTAGTATGTTGGCATTGCTAGCATGTTAACATTATCATAGTAGCATTTTCAGCCATTTTCATAGGTAGACACTTATATAAAGACTTAGCACTATGGTACTAATGTGCTAACATTAGCATGTTAGCATTACTCGCATTTTAATCTCTTTTCATCAGTAGACAAATATATAAACACTTAGCACTATCATGCTAGGTGTTAGCATTGCTAGCATGTTAACATTAGCATAGTAGCATATTTATTTATTTTCATAGGTAAAAACATATTTAGACTTACCCCACCAAGCTTGGTGTTATCATGCTGATGTTAGTATGTTGGCATTGCTAGCATGTTAACATTAGCATAATAGCATTTTTAGCAATTTTCATCGGTAGACACTTACATAAAGACTTAGCGCTACAGTACTATTACTTGCATTTTAATGTCTTTTCATCAGTAGACAAATATATAAACACTTAGCATCAGCATCATGCTAGGTGTTAGCATGTTAGCATTGCTAGCATATCAACATTAGCATAGTAGCATATTTATTTTCATAGGAAAAACATGTCAAGACTTACCCCACCGTGTTTGGGTGTTAGCACCCTGATGTTAATATGTTAGCATTGCTAGCATGTTAACATTAGCATAATAGCATTTTTAGCAATTTTCATCGGTAGACACTTACATAAAGACTTAGCGCTATAGTACTATTACTCGTATTTTAATCTCTTTTCATCAGTAGACAAATATATAAACACTTAGCAGCATCATGTTAGGTGTTAGCATATTAGCATTGCTAACATATCAACATTAGCATAGTAGCATATTTATTTTCATAGGAAAAACATGTCAAGACTTACCCCACCATGCTTGGGTGTTAGCACGCTGACGTTAGTATGTTAGCATTGCTAGCATGTTAACATTAGCATAATAGCATTTTTAGCAATTTTCATCGGTAGACACTTACATAAAGACTTAGCGCTATAGTACTATTACTCGTATTTTAATCTCTTTTCATCAGTAGACAAATATATAAACACTTAGCAGCATCATGCTAGGTGTTAGCATGTTAGCATTGCTAGCATATCAACATTAGCATAGTAGCATATTTATTTTCATAGGAAAAACATGTCAAGACTTACCCCACCGTGCTTGGGTGTTAGCACGCTGATGTTAATATGTTAGCATTGCTAGCATGTTAACATTAGCATAATAGCATTTTTAGCAATTTTCATCGGTAGACACTTACATAAAGACTTAGCGCTATAGTACTATTACTCGCATTTTAATCTGTTTTCATCAGTAGACAAATATATAAACACTTAGCAGCATCATGCTAGGTGTTAGCATGTTAGCATTGCTAGCATATCAACATTAGCATAGTAGCATATTTATTTTCATAGGAAAAACATGTCAAGACTTACCCCACCGTGTTTGGGTGTTAGCACCCTGATGTTAATATGTTAGCATTGCTAGCATGTTAACATTAGCATAATAGCATTTTTAGCAATTTTCATCGGTAGACACTTACATAAAGACTTAGCGCTATAGTACTATTACTCGCATTTTAATCTGTTTTCATCAGTAGACAAATATATAAACACTTAGCAGCATCATGCTAGGTGTTAGCATGTTAGCATTGCTAGCATATCAACATTAGCATAGTAGCATATTTATTTTCATAGGAAAAACATGTCAAGACTTACCCCACCATGCTTGGGTGTTAGCACGCTGATGTTAATATGTTAGCATTGCTAGCATGTTAACATTAGCCTAATAGCATTTTTAGCAATTTTCATCGGTAGACACTTACATAAAGACTTAGCGCTATAGTGCTATTACTCGCATTTTAATCTCTTTTCATCAGTAGACAAATATATAAACACTTAGCAGCATCATGCTAGGTGTTAGCATATTAGCATTGCTAACATATCAACATTAGCATAGTAGCATATTTATTTTCATAGGAAAAACATGTCAAGACTTACCCCACCGTGTTTGGGTGTTAGCACGCTGATGTTAATATGTTAGCATTGCTAGCATGTTAACATTAGCATAGTATCATTACACTAACTGGCAGGCGCCACGATCGAAGTCACCATATGAATACGGCCTGTATGTTGCGTCATTAATATCGGCCTGCTGTCAGCCCCTTTGGCTGTGTGAGCTTCCTAGTTAGAGCAATGTGCATCTTTCCTTCTTACGGCGTTACATAACTTTTCCTGCAATATGCTGAGTCATGCTTCCTGCAAGGGTGGTCGCGGTTCAACGTAATTGGCGTCTAAAGCCTTTTTTTCTAAGTGAATCTTAATGAATAGCATGTTTTCATAGCACGGCCATCAGTGAGATCTTACGCTTGGAACAAGAGGAGGCCTTCACCTAAGCCTGGAGGAACCACCCCCGCCCCCCCCCCAGACCCCGACCACCCCCACCACCCCCACCCGGTAAACATCTGGATGGCCTTGTTTTGTTCTTCACGTTAATTTGGTTGAGTTACAAGATGAATCACCTGCCTGTGTTGTTTTATTCCATAATAATAATAATAACCAAGTTATTATTATTATTATGGAATAATAACCTCTGGGTTCTATCTGCTCTTTAGAGTCGGAAAAAAAAAACAACGAAACTTCGAGATCGTATCGCCGAAAAACAGCCGCTACTTCCTGAGGGTAGATTTACAAAATAAAAAAAAAAGCTGTTGTTTCTATTAATTTTTATAAACGGACTGAATGCTTAGCATGTTGTTAGCATGCTGTTAGCATGTTGTTAGCATGTTGTTAGCATGTTCCTCCTCTCAGGCAGAGGCTTACAGCGGTTTCATACCTCGGCCTTCATTGGCGATTTAAGCCCCTCGTTTTTATCACTGAAAGAAAAAGTTAAAACCTTCAAAAAATATATATCAAATATGAAAGTCATAATTATGAGATAAAGTCAAAATGATCAGATGAAAATGTGAAATATGAGATAAAAAGTCGAAATTATGAGAAACGATTCAAAATGTTGAGATGAAAAGTTTAAATTACAAGATAAAAATTAAAAAATTATGAGAAAAAGTCAAGATGATGAGATGAAAAGTTGAAATTATGACATAAAAAAGTCACAAATCTGAAATCGGAAAGTCATAATTATGAAATTAAAAGTCAAAATTATGAGATGAAATGTCATAATTATCAAAAAGAATGTCATATTATGAGGTAAGAAGTCAAAATTATGAGGAAAAAACTCAAAACTTTTCAACGAAGAGATGAAAAGTTTTAATTATGAGCTAAAAAGTCATAATTATGAAATTAAAAGTTATAATTATGAGATGAAATGTCATAATTATCCAAAAGAATGTCATATTTTTGAGATAAAAAAATATCAGAAAATATTCACAATGATGAGATGAAAAGTTTAAATTATGACATAAAAGTCATAGTTATGAAATCGGAAAGTCATAATTATGAAATAAAAAGTCATAATTATGAGATGAAGTGTCATAAATATCAAAAAGAATATCAAATTTATGAGATAAAAAGTCAAAATTATGAGAAAAAAATTCCAAATGCTGAGATGAAAAGTTTTAATTATGAGATAAAAACTCATAATTATCAATTAGGAAAGTCGTAATTATGAAATTAAAAGTCATAATTATGAGATGAAATGTCATAATTATCAAAAAGAATGTCATATTTTTTAGATTAAAAAAATATCGGAAAAAATTCACAATGATGAGATGAAAAGTTTAAATTGTGACATAATAGTCATAATTATGAAATCAGAAAGTCATAATTATGAAATTAAGTCATAATTATGAAATTAAAAGTCATAATTATGAAATTAAAAGTTATAAATATGAGATGAAATGTCATAATTAGAATGTCATATTTTTTAGATTAAAAAAATATCAGAAAAAATTCACAATGATGAGATGAAAAGTTTAAATTATGACATAAAAATCATAATTATGAAATCGGAAAGTCATAATTATGAAATTAAAAGTCATAATTATGAAATCGGAAAGTCAGAATTATGAAATTAAAAGTCATAATTATGAGATGAAATGTCAAAATTATGAGAAAAAATTCCAAATGCTGAGATGAAAAGTTTTAATTATGAGATGAAAACTCATAATTATCAATTAGGAAAGTCGTAATTATGAAATTAAAAGTCATAATCATGAGATGAAATGTCATAATTATCAAATAGGGAAGTCATAATGATGAGATAAAAAGTCAAAATGATCTGCTAATTATGAATTTCCTATTTGCTAATTATGACTTATGTATGAGATCAAAAGTATTATATAAAAAGTCGTTGTTATGAAATAAAAAGTCCTAATTATCAAATACAAAAGTCATATTTATGACCCCGCTTAGCTCCCTTGGCGTTGGGACACATTTACAGCAACACACAAAAGCAAATACAAGTGTAAAGGTGACTATAGGGATGCTATTTCATGTATACAGGGCTCTAATAATGTCAAAAAAATGCATTTGCAAGGTCTTAAAACTGGTTTTCTAAGCTCTAACTATAAAAGTACTTAAGTCATTCCCTCTCAAGTTAGCGTGCCTCAAGTTAACTCGAAATAACGGTGAGTTGAAAGAATTATTTTCCTTTTGGGAAGCATTTTGCAAACATATAAACAAATCCACGGTGCTGTTTTAATAACCCAGAAAGTATAAGCATGCAGCATAAAAACACATCCGTCACGTCTTATTGTCTTATTGTATATTGCTGATTAGACGTTTACCACCGGCTCTGCAAAGCGTGGCCGAGTTGTGCAATAAACGGAGACTCCGGCCCTACAAATCAAAAACGTCCATGAATCATCTGCCTGGGTGCCTCCGTGAAGATAGTCAATCAGAAAGATGAATGAATGTCCAGCCCATAAAAATGAATCAGTGAACATTGCATCAATATCTACAAAATATGATTCCATATAAAGCCCAATACCAGGAATACCGGAAGTTGAATTATAGTGGAGAATTCTTCTGAAGTAAAGGAAGGCTCCACGGGGGTCGAGTGGTTAGCACAGAGACCTCACAGCTAGGAGGCCAGGGTTCGATTCCACCTTCGTGCATCTCTGTGTGGAGTTTGCATGTTCTCGGTGGGTTTTTTTTTCTTTGTGTTCATGAATTAGGGTTTTAAGTTTAACAAAAAAAGTTAGACATTGACTTTGTTAAAACGGCAAATTAAAATGGCGGTGTTTGACTGCGCCGATTTTTGACAAAAATCATAAGGGGGTTAGTTATTTAAAGATGAAACCTCACACACGCTCAACAGGGGCACCAGAAGCATCCAAAAATGGCATAAAATGCCAGATTTTGAATTTGGTGATTTTTGACAAAAAACGTAAGGGGTTAGTATGTCGTTTTTTTTCATTTTTTTCAACTTGCTTCTAATGCACTTTTCTGTTCAAAAATAAAGATGAAACCTCACACACGCTCAACAGGGGCCCCAGAAGCCCCCAAAAATGGCATAAAATGCAGGAGTTTGAATTTTGTCATTTTTGACAAAAAACGTAAGGGGTTAGTATGTCGTTTTTTTTCATTTTTTCAACTTGCTTGAAATGCACTTCTCTGTTGAAAAATAAAGATGAAACCTCACACACGCTCAACAGGGGACCCAGAAGCATCCAAAAATGGCATAAAATGCCAGATTTTGAATTTGGTCATTTTTGAAAAAAACGTAAGGGGTTAGTATGTCGTTTTTTTTCATTTTTTCAACTTGCTTGAAATGCACTTTTCTGTTCAAAAATAAAGATGAAACCTCACACACGCTCAACAGGGGCGCCAGAAGCACCCAAAAATGGCATAAAATGCCAGAGTTTGACGGCGTTGATTTTTGACAAAAAACGTAAGGGGTTAGTATGTCGTTTTTTTCAGTTTTTTCAACTTGCTTTTAAAGCACTTTTCTGTCAAAAATAAAAGTGGAAACCTCACACACGCTCAACAGGGGCCCCAGAAGCCCCCAAAAATGGCATAAAAAGCAAGAGTTTGATTTTTGTCATTTTTGACAAAAAACGTAAGGGGTTAGTATGTCGTTTTTTTCATTTTTTTCAACTTGCTTGAAATGCACTTTTCTGTTCAAAAATAAAGATGAAACCTCACACACGCTCACAAGGGCCCCAGAAGCCCCCAAAAATGGCATAAAATGCAGGAGTTTGAATTTTGTCATTTTTGACAAAAAACGTAAGGAGTTAGTATGTCGTTTTTTTTCATTTTTTCAACTTGCTTGAAATGCACTTCTCTGTTGAAAAATAAAGATGAAACCTCACACACGCTCAACAGGGTCCCCAGAAGCACGCAAAAATGGCATAAAATGCCAGAGTTTGACGGCGTTGATTTTTGACAAAAAACGTAAGGGGTTAGTATGTCGTTTTTTTCAGTTTTTTCAACTTGCTTTTAAAGCACTTTTCTGTCAAAAATAAAAGTGGAAACCTCACACACGCTCAACAGGGGCCCAAGAAGCCCCCAAAAATGGCATAAAATGCAAGAGTTTGATTTTTGTCATTTTTGACAAAAAACGTAAGGGGTTTGTGTATCGTTTTTTTTCATTTTTTCAACTTGCTTGTAAAGCACTTTTCTGACAAAAATAAAAGTGGAAACCTCACACACGCTCAACAGGGGCCCCAGAAGCATCCAAAAATGGCATAAAATGCCAGAGTTTGAATTTGGTGATTTTTGAAAAAAACGTAAGGGGTTAGTATGTCGTTTTTTTTCATTTTTTCAACTTGCTTGAAATGCACTTTTCTGTTAAAAAATAAAGATGAAACCTCACACACGCTCAACAGGGGACCCAGAAGCATCCAAAAATGGCATAAAATGCCAGATTTTGAATTTGGTCATTTTTGAAAAAAACGTAAGGGGTTAGTATGTCGTTTTTTTTCATTTTTTCAACTTGCTTGAAATGCACTTTTCAGTTCAAAAATAAAGATGAAACCTCACACAGGCTCAACAGGGGCGCCAGAAGCACCCAAAAATGGCATAAAATGCCAGAGTTTGATGGAGTTGATTTTTGACAAAAAACGTAAGGGGTTGTATGTCGTTTTTTTTCATTTTTTTCAACTTGCTTCTAATGCACTTTTCTGTTCAAAAATAAAGATGAAACATCACACATGCTCAACAGGGGCCCCAGAAGCACCCAAAAATGGCATAAAATGCCAGAGTTTGAATTTTCTCATTTTTGACAAAAAACGTAAGGGGTTAGTATGTCGTTTTTTTTCATTTTTTCAACTTGCTTGTAAAGCACTTTTCTGACAAAAATAAAAGTGGAAACCTCACACACGCTCAACAGGGGACCCAGAAGCATCCAAAAATGGCATAAAATGCCAGAGTTTGAATTTGGTGATTTTTGAAAAAAACGTAAGGGGTTAGTATGTCGTTTTTTTTCATTTTTTTCAACTTGCTTGAAATGCACTTTTCTGTTCAAAAATAAAGATGAAACCTCACACACGCTCAACAGGGGCCCCAGAAGCCCCCAAAAATGGCATAAAATGCAGGAGTTTGAATTTTGTCATTTTTGACAAAAAACGTAAGGGGTTAGTATGTCGTTTTTTTTCATTTTTTCAACTTGCTTGAAATGCACTTCTCTGTTGAAAAATAAAGATGAAACCTCACACACGCTCAACAGGGGCCCCAGAAGCACCCAAAAATGGCATAAAATGCCAGAGTTTGACGGCGTTGATTTTTGACAAAAAACGTAAGGGGTTAGTATGTCGTTTTTTTCATTTTTTCAACTTGCGTGAAATGCACTTCTCTGTTGAAAAATAAGGATGAAACCTCACACACGCTGAACAGGGGACAGAGAAGCATCCAAAAATGGCATAAAATGCCAGATTTTGAATTTGGTGATTTTTGACAAAAAACGTAAGGGGTTAGTATGTCGTTTTTTTCATTTTTTTCAACTTGCTTTTTATGCACTTTTCTGTTAAAAAATAAAGATGAAACCTCACACACGCTCACAAGGGCCCCAGAAGCCCCCAAAAATGGCATAAAATGCAGGAGTTTGAATTTTGTCATTTTTGACAAAAAACGTAAGGGGTTAGTATGTCATTTTTTTAATTTTTTCAACTTTCTTGAAATGCACTTTTCTGTTGAAAAATAAAGATGAAACCTCACACACGCTCAACAGGGGCGCCAGAAGCACCCAAAAATGGCATAAAATGCAAGAGTTTGAATTTTGTCATTTTTGACAAAAAACGTAAGGGGTTAGTATGTCGTTTTTTTCATTTTTTTCCAACTTGCTTGAAATGCACTTTTCTGTTGAAAAATAAAGATGAAACCTCACACACGCTCAACAGGGGCGCCAGAAGCACCCAAAAATGGCATAAAATGCCAGAGTTTGAATTTGGTCATTTTTGACAAAAAACGTAAGGGGTTAGTATGTCATTTTTTTAAATTTTTTCAACTTGCTTGAAATGCACTTTTCTGTTGAAAAATAAAGATGAAACCTCACACACGCTCAACAGGGGCGCCAGAAGCATCCAAAAATGGCATAAAATGCAGGAGTTCGAATTTTGTCATTTTTGACAAAAAACGTAAGGGGTTAGTATGTCGTTTTTTTTTTTTTTTTCAACTTGCTTGAAATGCACTTTTCTGTTGAAAAATAAAGATGAAACCTCACACACGCTCAACAGGGGCCCCAGAAGCCCCCAAAAATGGCATAAAATGCAGGAGTTTGAATTTTGTCATTTTTGACAAAAAACGTAAGGGGTTAGTATGTCATTTTTTTAATTTTTTCAACTTTCTTGAAATGCACTTTTCTGTTGAAAAATAAAGATGAAACCTCACACACGCTCAACAGGGGCCCCAGAAGCCCCCAAAAATGGCATAAAATGCAGGAGTTTGAATTTTGTCATTTTTGACAAAAAACGTAAGGGGTTAGTATGTCATTTTTTTAATTTTTTCAACTTTCTTGAAATGCACTTTTCTGTTGAAAAATAAAGATGAAACCTCACACACGCTCAACAGGGGCCCCAGAAGCACCCAAAAGTGGCATAATATGCCAGAGTTTGATGGAGTTGATTTTTGACAAAAAACGTAAGGGGTTAGTATGTCGTTTTTTTTCATTTTTTCAACTTGCTTGAAATGCACTTTTCTGTTCAAAAATAAAGATGAAACCTCACACAGGCTCAACAAGGGCGCCAGAAGCACCCAAAAATGGCCTAAATGCCAGAGTTTGATGGAGTTGATTTTTGACAAAAAACGTAAGGGGTTAGTATGTCGTTTTTTTTCATTTTTTCAACTTGCTTCTAATGCACTTTTCTGTTCAAAAATAAAGATGAAACCTCACACACGCTCAACAGGGGCCCCAGAAGCACCCAAAAATGGCATAAAATGCCAGAGTTTGAATTTTCTCATTTTTGACAAAAAACGTAAGGGGTTAGTATGTCGTTTTTTTTCATTTTTTCAACTTGCTTCTAATGCACTTTTCTGTTCAAAAATAAAGATGAAACCTCACACACGCTCAACAGGGGCCCCAGAAGCACCCAAAAATGGCATAAAATGCCAGAGTTTGAATTTTCTCATTTTTGACAAAAAACGTAAGGGGTTAGTATGTCGTTTTTTTCATTTTTTTCAACTTGCTTGAAATGCACTTTTCTGTTCAAAAATAAAGATGAAACCTCACACACGCTCACAAGGGCCCCAGAAGCCCCCAAAAATGGCATAAAATGCAGGAGTTTGAATTTTGTCATTTTTGACAAAAAACGTAAGGAGTTAGTATGTCGTTTTTTTTCATTTTTTCAACTTGCTTGAAATGCACTTCTCTGTTGAAAAATAAAGATGAAACCTCACACACGCTCAACAGGGTCCCCAGAAGCACGCAAAAATGGCATAAAATGCCAGAGTTTGACGGCGTTGATTTTTGACAAAAAACGTAAGGGGTTAGTATGTCGTTTTTTTCAGTTTTTTCAACTTGCTTTTAAAGCACTTTTCTGTCAAAAATAAAAGTGGAAACCTCACACACGCTCAACAGGGGCCCAAGAAGCCCCCAAAAATGGCATAAAATGCAAGAGTTTGATTTTTGTCATTTTTGACAAAAAACGTAAGGGGTTTGTGTATCGTTTTTTTTCATTTTTTCAACTTGCTTGTAAAGCACTTTTCTGACAAAAATAAAAGTGGAAACCTCACACACGCTCAACAGGGGACCCAGAAGCATCCAAAAATGGCATAAAATGCCAGAGTTTGAATTTGGTGATTTTTGAAAAAAACGTAAGGGGTTAGTATGTCGTTTTTTTTCATTTTTTCAACTTGCTTGAAATGCACTTTTCTGTTAAAAAATAAAGATGAAACCTCACACACGCTCAACAGGGGACCCAGAAGCATCCAAAAATGGCATAAAATGCCAGATTTTGAATTTGGTCATTTTTGAAAAAAACGTAAGGGGTTAGTATGTCGTTTTTTTTCATTTTTTCAACTTGCTTGAAATGCACTTTTCAGTTCAAAAATAAAGATGAAACCTCACACAGGCTCAACAGGGGCGCCAGAAGCACCCAAAAATGGCATAAAATGCCAGAGTTTGATGGAGTTGATTTTTGACAAAAAACGTAAGGGGTTAGTATGTCGTTTTTTTTTCATTTTTTCAACTTGCTTGAAATGCACTTTTCTGTTCAAAAATAAAGATGAAACATCACACACGCTCAACAGGGGCCCCAGAAGCACCCAAAAATGGCATAATATGCCAGAGTTTGATGGAGTTGATTTTTGACAAAAAACGTAAGGGGTTGTATGTCGTTTTTTTTCATTTTTTTCAACTTGCTTCTAATGCACTTTTCTGTTCAAAAATAAAGATGAAACCTCACTCACGCTCAACAGGGGCCCCAGAAGCACCCAAAAATGGCATAAAATGCCAGAGTTTGAATTTTCTCATTTTTGACAAAAAACGTAAGGGGTTAGTATGTCGTTTTTTTTCATTTTTTCAACTTGCTTGTAAAGCACTTTTCTGACAAAAATAAAAGTGGAAACCTCACACACGCTCAACAGGGGACCCAGAAGCATCCAAAAATGGCATAAAATGCCAGAGTTTGAATTTGGTGATTTTTGAAAAAAACGTAAGGGGTTAGTATGTCGTTTTTTTTCATTTTTTTCAACTTGCTTGAAATGCACTTTTCTGTTCAAAAATAAAGATGAAACCTCACACACGCTCAACAGGGGCCCCAGAAGCCCCCAAAAATGGCATAAAATGCAGGAGTTTGAATTTTGTCATTTTTGACAAAAAACGTAAGGGGTTAGTATGTCGTTTTTTTTCATTTTTTCAACTTGCTTGAAATGCACTTCTCTGTTGAAAAATAAAGATGAAACCTCACACACGCTCAACAGGGGCCCCAGAAGCACCCAAAAATGGCATAAAATGCCAGAGTTTGACGGCGTTGATTTTTGACAAAAAACGTAAGGGGTTAGTATGTCGTTTTTTTCATTTTTTCAACTTGCGTGAAATGCACTTCTCTGTTGAAAAATAAGGATGAAACCTCACACACGCTGAACAGGGGACAGAGAAGCATCCAAAAATGGCATAAAATGCCAGATTTTGAATTTGGTGATTTTTGACAAAAAACGTAAGGGGTTAGTATGTCGTTTTTTTTCATTTTTTTCAACTTGCTTTTTATGCACTTTTCTGTTAAAAAATAAAGATGAAACCTCACACACGCTCACAAGGGCCCCAGAAGCCCCCAAAAATGGCATAAAATGCAGGAGTTTGAATTTTGTCATTTTTGACAAAAAACGTAAGGGGTTAGTATGTCATTTTTTTAATTTTTTCAACTTTCTTGAAATGCACTTTTCTGTTGAAAAATAAAGATGAAACCTCACACACGCTCAACAGGGGCGCCAGAAGCACCCAAAAATGGCATAAAATGCCAGAGTTTGACGGCGTTGATTTTTGACAAAAAACGTAAGGGGTTAGTATGTCGTTTTTTTCATATTTTTCAACTTGCTTTTAAAGCACTTTTCTGTCAAAAACAAAAGTGGAAACCTCACACACGCTCAACAGGGGCACCAGAAGCACCCAAAAATGGCATAAAATGCCAGAGTTTGAATTTTGTCATTTTTGACAAAAAAACGTATGTCATTTTTTTAATTTTTTCAACTTGCTTGAAATGCATTTTTCTGTTGAAAAATAAAGATGAAACCTCACACACGCTCAACAGGGGCCCCAGAAGCACCCAAAAATGGCATAAAATGCCAGAGTTTGAATTTTGTCATTTTTGACAAAAAAACGTAAGGGGTTAGTATGTCATTTTTTTAATTTTTTCAACTTTCTTGAAATGCACTTTTCTGTTGAAAAATAAAGATGAAACCTCACACACGCTCAACAGGGGCGCCAGAAGCACCCAAAAATGGCATAAAATGCCAGAGTTTGAATTTTGTCATTTTTGACAAAAAACGTAAGGGGTTAGTATGTCGTTTTTTTCATTTTTTTCCAACTTGCTTGAAATGCACTTTTCTGTTGAAAAATAAAGATGAAACCTCACACACGCTCAACAGGGGCGCCAGAAGCACCCAAAAATGGCATAAAATGCCAGAGTTTGAATTTTGTCATTTTTGACAAAAAAACGTAACAATTTTTCTGAGCCCCATCACTGCATTGCAGTCGGAGAGTTCACGGATGATTATGGCCAACGAGCACTCCTTTTCAGTAACCTTAAGTAACCTTTCCAACAAGATGCATTTCACCATTGTATGTTTTTCAAGCTACTGTCAGCAAAAGGAGGGAACGTTTGAACTGAATGGCTCGTCTATGCTGAAGAATCGATGATGTGGTTGTTAAATGGAAAAGAGTAAAATCAGCACAGTTTCTGGAGGTAATTTAGTGATGGTCTGGATTCATGGCAGCCCATCAGCCCGTCTGCAGACACCTGACTTTCACTTTTTTTTTTTTTTCTGCAATCAGCCTGCTAAGCAGTCCTGAGGCGGTGAGCACTGACAGTACAGGAGCACGCCTCAAAAAACACCACAGAAACAAGCTCGTTTTTTTTTTTTTCTTCGTGTTTACCGGCAACAATCAACAATCCAAGTCTGATGCAATTGTAGCATCAGAATGGTGAGAATGTTAGGAGTCGGTACTCGCTCCAAAAAGGTTGAGTGAAGAAAGGAACTGGTATTTATTGAAATCAGGGGGGGGGGGTGAAAGCAGGGCAGTGATGAAAAAAAAAAAAAAAAAAAAAACGGCGTGATGGAAGGAACACTTGATGTTAGCTGACTGAATGGAAGTAAACTCCTACGGTGGAAAAAATGCATCTCGGGACGCAAGGGTGTAATTCCATCACTGTGGGAAACCTGCACACTGTGCATGTAACATACTGTACAAAGACAGAACACCGTAATGCATAAGGCTAAAAACAACCAATTAGCTAAAAATGTCATCCAATACTTTTCTACAAGAGAGGAGAAATATGATCTCAGGGAAGAACTACATTTGAAAAAATTAAAATTAAAATTAAAATTAAAATTAAAATTAAAATTAAAATTAAAATTAAAATTAAAATTAAAATTAAAATTAAAATTAAAAGTAAAATTTAAATTTGTCATTATTTTAGGATCCAAATAAAAAGTAAAATACAAAAAAAAAATTTAAAAAATTTAAAAAAAAAAAACTTTAAACTATATTAGGAAAGCAGGAAGTGAACAAATGTAACAGTTACTGATTGTAAAAATACCAGATGGAAGGGTAGGATTTAATAAGCTTTGCTTCTTCCTACTCCTTTTGGACATGTGGAACTGGGAACTGATTATGGGATGTTCAAATGAAATTAAACCATTACCGTTCACAACCACATTCATAATCAGTGGGAATTGAACCCACTCTAGCTGGCAAACTCAACTATCGACGGCCGAAACCAGACTAGCCCGTACCAGTACCTGAACACTTACCTTTTACCTGTTTATGATGTACATGCAGCTTATCCTTCTCCAGGAAATGTTCTGGTACTTTGTTGTAAAAGTCTGATGACCTCTTGGTGAGCTTGGTGAGATAATCCTCCATCTTGGCAGGCAAATTCATTTATTCATTCAGCAGACCTAGTGAGGACTGTTGTGGTTCCATATTTAGTATCTATGCTGGTTCCGACACATAAAGACACACTGAGACCAAGTGGAGGGATGACATCTTTATTCCACATGTCTTCAACTGTCAGGTAGCAGTACTTGGTAGCAGTAGTCAATATAGATAGATTGCTCTAATACACTACAAGGACGCAGATCATGCACATAAAACAATTTGTTAAACAGTGAGTCCATGATGTAGCGAGGTCGGCAGCGTATGACATTTCTATGTATTTTATCGTCTGATTAACAATAAGGATGTCAGAAAAATGTTAAAACCTCACACATGCTCAACAGCAACCCAGCAGCATCCAAAAATGGCATAAAATGCCAGAGTTTGGATTTTGTGATTTTTGACAAAAAACGTAAGGGGTTAGTATGTTGTTTTTTTCTGTTTTTTTCAACTTGCTTCTAATGCACTTTTCTGGTCAAAAACACAGTGGAAACCTCACTCACGCTCAACATGGGCCCAAGAATCACACAAAAATGGCATAAAATGCCAGAGTTGGAATTTTGTCATTTTTGACAAAAAACGTAAGGGGTTAGTCGTTTTTTTCATTTTTTTCAACTTGCTTCTAATGCACTTTTTTGGTGAAAAAAACAAAAGAAACCTCACACACGCTCAACAGGGGCCCCAGAAGCATCCAAAAATGGCATAAAATGCCAGAGTTTGAGGGTGGGGACTTTTGACAAAAAACGTAAGGGGTTAGTATGTCGTTTTTTTCATTTTTTTCAACTTGCTTCTAATGCACTTTTCTGTCAAAAATAAAAGTGGAAACCTCACACACGCTCAACAGGGGACCCAGAAGCACCCAAAAATGGCATAAAATGCCAGAGTTTGAATTTTGGGATTTTTGACAAAAAACGTAAGGGTATGTCGTTTTTTTCATTTTTTTCAACTTGCTTGTAATGCACTTTTTTGGTGAAAAAAACAAAAGAAACCTCACACACGCTCAACAGGGGCCCCAGAAGCATCCAAAAATGGCATAAAATGCCAGAGTTTGAATTTTGGGATTTTTGACAAAAAACGTAAGGGTATGTCGTTTTTTTCATTTTTTTTCAACTTGCTTGTAATGCACTTTTTTGGTGAAAAAAACAAAAGAAACCTCACACACGCTCAACAGGGGCCCCAGAAGCATCCAAAAATGGCATAAAATGCCAGAGTTTGAGGGTGGTGACTTTTGACAAAAAACGTAAGGGGTTAGTATGTCGTTTTTTTAATTTTTTTCAACTTGCTTCTAATGCACTTTTCTGTCAAAAATAAAAGTGGAAACCTCACACACGCTCAACAGGGGACCCAGAAGCACCCAAAAATGGCATAAAATGCCAGAGTTTGAATTTTGGGATTTTTGACAAAAAACGTAAGGGTATGTCGTTTTTTTCAGCTTTTTTCAACTTGCTTCTAATGCACTTTTCTGGTCAAAAAAAACAAGGGAAACCTCACACACACTCAACAGGGGCCCCAGAAGCACCCAAAAATGGCATAAAATGGCGGTGTTAGAGGATGCTGATTTTTGACAAAAAACGTAAGGGGTTAGTATGTCGTTTTTTTCATTTTTTTCAACTTGCTTTTAAAGCACTTTTCTGTCAAAAATAAAAGTGGAAACCTCACACACACTCAACAGGGGACCCAGAAGCATCCAAAAATGGCATAAAATGCCAGATTTTTAATTTGGTGATTTTTGAAAAAAACGTAAGGGGTGAGTATGTCGTTTTTTTAAATTTTTTTCAACTTGCTTTTAAAGCACTTTTCTGTCAAAAATTAAAGTGGAAACCTCACACACGCTCAACGGGGGACCCAGAAGCATCCAAAAATGGCATAAAATGCCAGATTTTTAATTTGGTGATTTTTGAAAAAAACGTAAGGGGTTAGTATGTCGTTTTTTTTCATTTTTTTCAACTTGCTTCTAATGCACTTTTCTGGTCACAAACACGGTGGAAACCTCACACACGCTCAACAGGGGCCTCAGAAGCACCCAAAAACGGCATAAAATGTTGGTGTTGCGGGCGTTGATTTTTGACAAAAAACGTAAGGGGTTAGTATGTCGTTTTTTTCATTTTTTTTCAACTTGCTTCTAATGCACTTTTTTGGTCCAAAAAATTAGGAAACCTCACACACACGCTCAACAGGGACCCATGAAGCACCCAAAAACAGCATAAAATGTTGGTGTTTGCGGGCGTTGATTTTTGACAAAAAACGCATGTCGTTTTTTTCATTTTTTTCAACTTGCTTTTAAAGCACTTTTCTGTCAAAAATAAAAGTGGAAACCTCACACACGCTCAACAGGGGACCCAGAAGCATCCAAAAATGGCGTAAAATGCCAGATTTTTAATTTGGTGATTTTTGAAAAAAACGTAAGGGGTTAGTATGTCGTTTTTTTTTAATTTTTTTCAACTTGCTTTTAAAGCACTTTTCTGTCAAAAATTAAAGTGGAAACCTCACACACGCTCAACAGGGGACCCAGAAGCATCCAAAAATGGCATAAAATGCCAAATTTTGAATTTGGTGATTTTTGAAAAAAACGTAAGGGGTTAGTATGTCGTTTTTTTTCATTTTTTTCAACTTGCTTCTAATGCACTTTTCTGGTCACAAACACGGTGGAAACCTCACACACGCTCAACAGGGGCCCCAGAAGCACCCAAAAACGGCATAAAATGTTGGTGTTTGCGGGCGTTGATTTTTGACAAAAAACGTAAGGGGTTAGTATGTCGTTTTTTTCATTTTTTTTCAACTTGCTTCTAATGCACTTTTCTGTCAAAAATAAAAGTGGAAACCTCACACACGCTCAACAGGGGACCCAGAAGCACCCAAAAATGGCATAAAATGCCAGAGTTTGAATTTTGGGATTTTTGACAAAAAACGTAAGGGTATGTCGTTTTTTTCATTTTTTTCAACTTGCTTGTAATGCACTTTTTTGGTGAAAAAAACAAAAGAAACCTCACACACGCTCAACAGGGGCCCCAGAAGCATCCAAAAATGGCATAAAATGCCAGAGTTTGAATTTTGGGATTTTTGACAAAAAACGTAAGGGTATGTCGTTTTTTTCATTTTTTTTCAACTTGCTTGTAATGCACTTTTTTGGTGAAAAAAACAAAAGAAACCTCACACACGCTCAACAGGGGCCCCAGAAGCATCCAAAAATGGCATAAAATGCCAGAGTTTGAGGGTGGTGACTTTTGACAAAAAACGTAAGGGGTTAGTATGTCGTTTTTTTAATTTTTTTCAACTTGCTTCTAATGCACTTTTCTGTCAAAAATAAAAGTGGAAACCTCACACACGCTCAACAGGGGACCCAGAAGCACCCAAAAATGGCATAAAATGCCAGAGTTTGAATTTTGGGATTTTTGACAAAAAACGTAAGGGTATGTCGTTTTTTTCAGTTTTTTTCAACTTGCTTCTAATGCACTTTTCTGGTCAAAAAAAACAAGGGAAACCTCACACACACTCAACAGGGGCCCCAGAAGCACCCAAAAACGGCATAAAATGGCGGTGTTAGAGGATGCTGATTTTTGACAAAAAACGTAAGGGGTTAGTATGTCGTTTTTTTCATTTTTTTCAACTTGCTTTTAAAGCACTTTTCTGTCAAAAATAAAAGTGGAAACCTCACACACACTCAACAGGGGACCCAGAAGCATCCAAAAATGGCATAAAATGCCAGCTTTTTAATTTGGTGATTTTTGAAAAAAACGTAAGGGGTGAGTATGTCGTTTTTTTAAATTTTTTTCAACTTGCTTTTAAAGCACTTTTCTGTCAAAAATTAAAGTGGAAACCTCACACACGCTCAACGGGGGACCCAGAAGCATCCAAAAATGGCATAAAATGCCAGATTTTTAATTTGGTGATTTTTGAAAAAAACGTAAGGGGTTAGTATGTCGTTTTTTTTCATTTTTTTTCAACTTGCTTCTAATGCACTTTTCTGGTCACAAACACGGTGGAAACCTCACACACGCTCAACAGGGGCCTCAGAAGCACCCAAAAACGGCATAAAATGTTGGTGTTGCGGGCGTTGATTTTTGACAAAAAACGTAAGGGGTTAGTATGTCGTTTTTTTCATTTTTTTTCAACTTGCTTCTAATGCACTTTTTTGGTCCAAAAAATTAGGAAACCTCACACACACGCTCAACAGGGACCCATGAAGCACCCAAAAACAGCATAAAATGTTGGTGTTTGCGGGCGTTGATTTTTGACAAAAAACGCATGTCGTTTTTTTCATTTTTTTCAACTTGCTTTTAAAGCACTTTTCTGTCAAAAATAAAAGTGGAAACCTCACACACGCTCAACAGGGGACCCAGAAGCATCCAAAAATGGCATAAAATGCCAGATTTTTAATTTGGTGATTTTTGAAAAAAACGTAAGGGGTTAGTATGTCGTTTTTTTTTTATTTTTTTCAACTTGCTTTTAAAGCACTTTTCTGTCAAAAATTAAAGTGGAAACCTCACACACGCTCAACAGGGGACCCAGAAGCATCCAAAAATGGCATAAAATGCCAAATTTTGAATTTGGTGATTTTTGAAAAAAACGTAAGGGGTTAGTATGTCGTTTTTTTTCATTTTTTTCAACTTGCTTCTAATGCACTTTTCTGGTCACAAACACGGTGGAAACCTCACACACGCTCAACAGGGGCCCCAGAAGCACCCAAAAACGGCATAAAATGTTGGTGTTTGCGGGCGTTGATTTTTGACAAAAAACGTAAGGGGTTAGTATGTCATTTTTTTCATTTTTTTTCAACTTGCTTCTAATGCACTTTTTTGGTCCAAAACATTAGGAAACCTCACACACACGCTCAACAGGGACCCATGAAGCACCCAAAAACAGCATAAAATGTTGGTGTTTGCGGGCGTTGATTTTTGACAAAAAACGTAAGGGGTTAGTATGTCGTTTTTTTCATTTCTTTCAACTTGCTTTTAAAGCACTTTTCTGTCAAAAATAAAAATGGAAACCTCTCACACGTTCAACAGGGGACCCAGAAGCATCCAAAAATGGCATAAAATGCCAGATTTTTAATTTGGTGATTTTTGACAAAAAACGTAAGGGGTTAGTATGTCGTTTTTTTCATTTTTTTCAACTTGCTTCTAATGCACTTTTCTGGTCACAAACACGGTGGAAACCTCACACACGCTCAACAGGGGCCCCAGAAGGACCCAAAAACGGCATAAAATGTTGGTGTTTGCGGGCGTTGATTTTTGACAAAAAATGTAAGGGGTTAGTATGTCGTTTTTTTCATTTTTTTCATCTTGCTTCTAATGCACTTTTTTGGTCCAAAAAATTAGGAAACCTCACACACACGCTCAACAGGGACCCATGAAGCACCCAAAAACAGCATAAAATGTTGGTGTTTGCGGGCGTTGATTTTTGACAAAAAACGGAAGGGGTTAGTATGTCGTTTTTTTCATTTCTTTCAACTTGCTTTTAAAGCACTTTTCTGTCAAAAATAAAAATGGAAACCTCTCACACGTTCAACAGGGGACCCAGAAGCATCCAAAAATGGCATAAAATGCCAGATTTTTAATTTGGTGATTTTTGACAAAAAAACGTAAGGGGTTAGTATGTCGTTTTTTTCATTTTTTTCAACTTGCTTCTAATGCACTTTTCTGGTCACAAACACGGTGGAAACCTCACACACGCTCAACAGGGGCCCCAGAAGCACCCAAAAACGGCATAAAACGTTGGTGTTTGCGGGCGTTGATTTTTGACAAAAAACGTAAGGGTATGTCGTTTTTTTCATTTTTTTCAACTTGCTTTTAAAGCACTTTTCTGTCAAAAATAAAAATGGAAACCTCACACACGCTCAACAGGGGACCCATAAACATCCAAAAATGGCATAAAATGCCAGATTTTGAATTTGGTGATTAGTATGTCGTTTTTTTTCATTTTTTTCAACTTGCTTCTAATGCACTTTTCTGTGGAAACCTCACACACGCTCAACAGGGGACCCAGAAGCATCCAAAAATGGCATAAAATGGCAGATTTTTAATTTGGTGATTTTTGAAAAAAACGTAAGGGGTTAGTATGTCGTTTTTTTCATTTTTTTCAACTTGCTTCTAATGCACTTTTTTGGTCCAAAAAATTAGGAAACCTCACACACACGCTCAACAGGGACCCATGAAGCACCCAAAAACGGCATAAAATGGCGGTGGTTGACGGCGCCGATTTTTGCCAAAAATGACAAGGGGTTAATATGTTCCACTTTAATGGTTTTAAACATAATTCTGTCTCATGCACGTCTTTGAGAAGATGATTCCGTGTGTAACTGCGAAGTTGGAATTCGGAGCGTCGATGGCGTATAAGTTGGTGTGAGACAACAGCGTCTGTCATCTCCTCTGACTCATCTCCTCGACCAATGAGGAGATGAGCTGCTTAGCACCGACGCTAGTCACTTCATAATAAAAGACCATTAGCTCCGAGTAGCTTTGACGCCGGGATTAAGCTGGTGTTGCGTTTTTGACAGCGCCAATACCAACATGTCGTATAAAAGCGACCCCGTACCGCTGGGGCATATTAAATAATGCAACACATTAGCAGTATATTTGCTATGGTATATATATATATATATATATATATATATATACACACTTAGCACCATACTGGCAAGGTTAACAAATACATAAATAAAAAAAAAGATCACTTTCCCTTTACTGGGAAATGAAAGGGCAAAGATTTACTGCTTAATGTGGAGAATAATATCACGCCACGGTTATTTATCATCGCATGATTTGCCTCTCGCATGGACTATGAAGATAATCTCTCCGATGCAATGTGACACACGAGTGGGTGCATTTTCAGCGGGTTCACTCGTGCCTACAGCGCACAGTCATCTATGTGCGAACGCGCTGTCTTGGAGTTCACTGACAGATTAGCTTTGCTATCGCTAGACTGCAGTCATGCAATGCGAAAAAGAAATAAATAAATAAATAAAAATGACGCGGAGCCACATCACCGGATCCCTCTCTAATCCACTTTACAGTGGTGGTGGGATGTGGTCTCCGTGGACGGCGAAGGAGTGAGATGTCACGGGGAGGCTGAGAAGCTAGTATGGGAAAGTAAAGCTCATCGGTTATGGATGGCCCCACTTTGGCATGGCGCAGACACCGCAGGTTGCAGTATTTTAACCCCCCTCCCCTCCGTGATGACAGATTGCTCTGTCACCACAAGCCAATTAGGATTAAAATGAAAAATTAAAATTGAATATTTTAAATTGTTAAAATAGAAAATAGAAAATATTTTAAATATTTTTAATATTTTAAATTGAATATTTTAAATATATTTAATATATTTTAAATATATATATATGTATATGAATATTTTTAAAAATTAAATATGGGTTTGAACATTATTAGAGGCCTCTGGACATGAAATAACACCCCTATAGTCACCTTTACACTCGCATTAACCAATACTTTGAGCGAGAGGACTGGTCTACAAAAATTTTAATTTTAATTTTAATTTTAATTTTAATTTTAATTTTAATTTTAATTTTAATTTTAATTTTAATTTTAATTTTAATTTTAATTTTTTAAATAATTTAAATATTTTTTTAAATAATTTAAATAATTTTTTCTAATAATTTAAATTTTAAAAAAAATTTAGGATTAAAAATTAAAAAAAACAAACTTCAATTATTTTAGGAAAGCAGGAAGTGAACAAATGTAACAGCTACTGATTGTAAAAGTACCAGATGTGTCACGATGTGGGCGTCACCCTCTCGTGACAGCTCCTTTAGTTTCCTTCCTTGCCTCTGTTCCGGGTTTTCGTGCCCTTATTTTGGTAACTACTTCCTTTCTTGTTCCCTTCCGTTTTCTCTCTGACTCTTTTCACACACCTGTCTCTAATTTCCACACTCCCTATTTAGTTCAGGTGTGTGCTCTTTCGTTTGTGGCTTCATTGTCTTTGTGTTTGGTTTGCCTGGTAGTTGCTGTATGCATAGCTTTAAAGTGTCATTCAATTCCTTTAGGGGTAGGATTTAATAAGCTTTGCTTCTTCCTACTCCTTTTGGACATGTGGAACTGTGAACTGATTATGGGATGCATTCAATTGTAATCTGATGCATGTTCAAATGAAATTAAACCATTACCATTACCAATTAACATAGCATGTTTTTGGAATGTGGGAGGAAACCGGAGTACAAATAAAAATAAATAAAAATAGTAGTAAAAATAAAATAAAAATAAAATAAAACAAAACAAAAAAAAACAACTTAAACTACATTAGGAAAGCAGGAAGTGAACAAATGTAACAGTTATGGATTGTCAAAGTAATGTTGTATGTGGGAGGAAACCGAAGTACAAATAAAAATAAGTAAAAATAGTAGTAAAAATAAAAATAAAACAAAATGAAAAAAACAACTTAAACTATATTAGGAAAGCAGGAAGTGAACAAATGTTACAGTTACTGATTGTAAAAGTACCAGATGGAGGGGTAGGATTTAATAAGCTTTGCTTCTTCCTACTCCTTTTGGACATGTGGAACTGTGAACTGATTATGGGATGCATTCAATTGTAATCTGATGCATGTTCAAATGAAATTAAACCATTACCATTACCATTACCATTACCATATATTTGTAGGAAAGGGAAGTAGCTCGGGTTTATATAAATAATGCGGGGGACAGCTCTGTCTTCTCGCTCTGCATCCATGCAGCAGAAACATTAAAGTGACGGTGAGGGACGGGAGAACAATACAGCGGAGTCGTGTCTGATCTCCGCCCCGCAGGGAAACTGCTTGCAGCGTTGCAAAGTCCTTCAATTACTTTCATCAGGTCTAAGGCCTGCCACAAGAATGCAGCGTTCAATTGCATGTGAAACAATGCTCGCTGGGTCGATGCTGATATGCTGCATAAAGGCAAAATAGTTTGACCTAATGTCTGAATTTTTTTTTTTTTTTGTTCTAGTTCACCCAGGCTGCCCTCTGTCACTTTTATGGGTGGAATTTCTAGGTGCGGTCAAGTCACGAAAAAGGCGTCCAGTCTTGGGATCTGTTCTTTACTGATCTGTTCTTTACCTTGGTAAGGCGCCTTCAGTTGGTACATTTGTTCACCTCCTTCTTTCCTAATATAGTTTATTTTTTCATTTATTTAAAATTTTAATTTTTATCCTAATATCAATTTAAATTGAAATTGAAATTTAATTTTAATTTTAATTTTAATTTTAATTTTAATTTTAATTTTAATTTTAATTTTAATTTTAATTTTAATTTTAATTTTAATTTTAATTTTAATTTTAATTTTAATTTTAATTTTAATTTTAATTGAAATTGAAATTGAAATTGAAATTGAAATTTAATTTTCAATTTTAATTTGCAATTTTAATTTGCAATTTTAATTTGCAATTTTAATTTTCAATTTTAATTTTCAATTTCAATTTTCAATTTCAATTTTCAATTTCAATTTTCAATTTCAATTTTCAATTTTCAATTTCAATTTTCAATTTTCAATTTTCAATTTTTAATTTTCAATTTTTAATTTTCAATTTTCAATTTTCAATTTTCAATTTTCAATTTTCAATTTTCAATTTTTAATTTTTAATTTTTAATTTTTAATTTTAATTTTTAATTTTAATTTTAATTGAAATTGAAATTGAAATTGAAATTGAAATTGAAATTTCAAAAGTGATGTGGTGCTATTCAACGGGCCGTCAAATTGATCGCCGTCTTGAATTGGGCAACACAATTTTTTTTAATTAGTCGCCACATCCTTTTGCACAGTGTTGCTGAGAGTGCTACTAGCTTCCCAGCATGCTTTGCTGCACTCGTTTTGTAAAAAGTTGTTAAAATGAGTGTAAAGAGTGTTATTTTGTGTGTAGAGGGCTCTAACGATGCTCAAAAACTCTTTTTTTAAAAAAACAAAAAAAGGTACCACGGTCCAGTTAATCCCAATAAATGAGGTATTACTGTACTATGAGAGTATGAGTACTTAACTAAAAGTCCACTATGAAGCCAGTTCCTGTCCTGTACAAAAATTACCTGTCCTTATTTTTTATATTGTCACTATATTGGGTGTAAATTGGACTGTAGGGGTGTTATTTCATCCTTTGAGGGCTCTAATTTTTTTTTTGCTAAAGTATTTAGAAAGTTTTAAACAGGTTTTCTATGCTCAAACTACTGAAAATATTCTATATTTGGAACCAATTGACCACAATAAATGTGAGATTACTGTAGCATGAAAGTACAAGACATACTTTATGTATTTTGGATGATGTCACGTTGACAGACACGACTCCGGACATTGTGATTGCCCCCCCCCCCCCCCCCCCCCCCAGCAAGAGACTGTGAATATCAGCGTCCTTCAAGGACTGCAGCACCTTCGTGACCTGCTGGGCTGTTTCAAGTGTTCTTGAGGTTATTCAGGGACACGGGAGGCCTCCAGCAGACATCCTCTTCTCTTTTGTGTCTGGCAGGTCCCATATTTAAGACGACAGGCCCCCCCACCCCACCCCCCTCGTTCCTAACTCCATGGTGTGATGCTCCAAGCCAAGCACAAATCTGTTTTGTTGAGTGTCTGGGCAGCCTTTGAAAATATTTTTTTTTAATAATTTTGACATCGGTAATGGTAATGGTTTAATTTCATTTGAACATGCATCAGATTACAATTGAATGCATCCCATAATCAGTTCACAGTTCCACATGTCCAAAAGGAGTAGGAAGAAGCAAAGCTTATTAAATCCTACCCCTCCATCTGGTACTTTTACAATCAGTAACTGTTACATTTGTTCACTTCCTGCTTTCATAATATAGTTTAAGTAATTTTAATTTTAATTTTAATTTTAATTTTAATTTTAATTTTAATTTTAATTTTAATTTTAATTTTAATTTTAATTTTAATTTTAATTTTAATTTTAATCATAATTTGATTCCACATACTGAAATGCTATGGCTTTTTAACGTAGTCCTAGCATAGAAGTGTTTCAAATGTACTTCTTCCCTGAGATCATATTTAAGTATTGGATGACATTTTTAGCTAATTGGTTATTTTTAGCCTTATGCATTATTTTAGCTGTTTGAAAATGAACTATATCAAATAAGGAGTTAGTATGTTCTCTGTAGGCGGCATTATGAATTATCCTTACTGGCCTTTTTTTGCAGTACATTTAGCGAGTGAAGATTGCTTTTATAGTTATTACTATTATTATTATTACCATTATTTAATCTATGATATCCCTACTTGGTCCAAACAGGAATTGAATGACCAGAATTGATGATGAAGATGATGGATGATGGAAGCGAGGAAAAGCTCTCGTCTTATCTGATGTTGTCCATCCAAAATTGATAGCCTTATGTAAGACGACTGAAGGGGGAAATGCACGGCGTTGAGATTCAAAGCGAAACTAGAGAGATTCATTATTCTGTTTGAATAGCAGATAGTGTGAAACACACACACACACACACACACACATCTTCCATTTTGTCTTGGCATTCATGACTGCAACGGTTCATCTCCATCACTCAGGTGCTGGGCCACACCCCTCATTTCGGGGGGGTTTAAGATATTTAACTGCATAGCAGACCCACACCCATTTTGCATCCACTTCAGCATAATATTAAGGAAGCATATGTATAATAAACCCTCACTTATCGCAGTTAAAACTTCTAAATACAGTTTTTAAACATTATTAGAGCCCTCTACAGATGAAATAACACCCCTATAGTCACTTTGGCACTCCTTTTAGCCAATATAGAAGTCAAAGTATCGGTTACTAAAATACTAATACTAGTTTTAGTATTTGTATTGTTTATGCACCTTTTGAGTATTAAGTTGCAGTGTGATGAATCGAGAAAACCCATGCATGCACGGGGAGAACATGCAAACTCCACACAGAGATGGCCGAGGGTGGAATTGAACCCTGGTCTCCTAGCTGTGCCACTACCCCCTTGCGAAATTAGTATTTTAGTATTAGTATTTTAGTATCAGTATAAATTAGTATTAGTATTTGTATTGTTTATACACCTTTTGAGTATTAAGTTGCAGTGTGATGAATCGAGTGCTGTTAGCAAAGTGTTTGTTCTCAGAAAGACATTCACACTCACATTCATACCTATGGACAATTTGGAGTGGCTAATTAACCTAGCATGTTTTTGGAATGTGGGAGGAAACCGGAGTACCCGGAGAAAACCCACGCATGCACGGGGAGAACATGCAAACTCCACACAGAGGGTGGAATTGAACCCTGGTCTACTAGCTGTGCCACCCCCTTGCAAAATTAGTCTTTTAGTATCAGTATAAATGAGTATTAATATTTGTATTGTTTATACACCTTTTGAGTATTAAGTTGCAGTGTGATGAATCAAGTGCTGTTAGCAAAGGGTTTGTTCACACGTGCACGGGGAGAACATGTAAAGTCCACACAGAGATGACCGAGGGTGGAATTGAACCCTGGTCTCCTAGCTGTGAGATCTGCGCGCTAACCACTCGACCGCCGTGCAGCCGCCTGATTTATTAATGAATGTATTTTAGTGAAATAGCAAAAAAAAAGTGATGCGGGAGTGTCCTATTTTCTATTATTTAGTCTACTATATTGGATAAAACGAGTGTAAAGGTGACTATAGGGGTGCTATTTTATGTCTAAAGCGCTCTAATAATGTTACAAATAGTATTTACAAGGTTTTTCTATGCTGTAAACTACCAAAATATTCCATTTATAAATAAGTAAAAAAAAAATATGACAGTCAGGTTTGGAACCAATTAACCACGATAAAGCAGAGATTACTTTACAGATGCTACAGGTTGAGGGTGACACCCCCCCCCCCCCAAGGCACTGATGAGCCACGCTGTGCCTCTGTGTGTCTCCACACACACACACACAGAGACACAACTACAGTTTTAGTCATTTTCATTTGCTTAGGACGGAGCTGCAGAGGGCAGCTGGTGCCCCGCCTGCTGGCTTTATGAGCTGTTAGAAAGCCGGGGGCCATTTTTTAAACAACCAATTAAATGAGAAGTGATCACAGGGGAATGCATACCTGCCCAGAAGGAACCATTAAATCTAATAAGAGGGGAAAAAAAAAAAACAAAAAAACATTTGGAAGCTCTGCTGAGGATAATTGCAGCCAGGGAATCCCCCCCCCCCCCCACCTTACCCACCCGTCACACTGTTTAAAATATTGTGCTGCTCACTGAACTGGGAATGAGGTTTGTAGCCTGAGAAATAATACGGTGGAAAAGCCAAGGGTGCTTAAACGTGAGAAATATGGGGTTGTCGATACACAACAAGGTTGCCGTTACATTGTCGCTTTGAATAAATGAGATGACATCGCAGGATTTTTCCGAAAAAAAAAAAAAAAACACGCATGCATGGGGAGAACATGCAAACTCCACACAGACATGGCCGAGGGTGGAATTGAACCCTGGTCTCCTAGCTGTGCCGCCACCTTGCGAAATTAGTATTTTAGTATTAGTATTTTAGTATCAGTATAAATTAGTGTTAGTATTGTTTATAAACCTTTTGAGTATTAAGTTGCAGTGTGATGAATCGAGTGCTGTGGGAGGGTGGGATTGAACACCGGTCTCCGAGCTGTGAGGTCTGCGCGCTGTAAAGATGACTTTTTGCTTCAGAGCTTCTTGGACACTACAATGCAAATCATTATAAGCAGCTGGTGGAAAACCTCCGCTGTGTGGCCTGCGCACTAACCACTTTCTATGCCGCATGTCCTCCAATGAACTGCTTTGCTCAGACGCAATGCAGAATGGGAAACTTTTGGTACTTCTTTGTATATTTTTACGTTCACCTTTGGAGTGTTAAGTTACTGTGTGATGAGTTTAGTGGTTTTTTTTGCAAGCATAAACATGAAGCAATCCGGAGTACCCGGCGAAAACCCACGCATGCACGGGGAGAACATGCAAACTCTACACAGAGATGGCTGAAGGTGGAATTGAACCCTGGTCTCCTAGCTGTGTGGCCTGCGCACTCACCACTTTCTATGCCGCATGTCCTCCAATGAACTGCTTTGCTCAGACACAATGCAGAATGGGAAACTTCAAAACTCATATTGGTACTTCTTTGTATATTTTTAGGTTCACCTTTGGAGTGTTAAGTTACTGTGTGATGAGTTTAGTGTTTTTTTTGCAAGCATAAACATGGCTAAATAAACATGGAGGAAACCGGAGTACCCGGAGAAAACCCACGCATGCGCGGGGAGAACATGCAAACTCTACACAGAGATGGCCGAAGGTGGAATTGAACTCGGGTCTCCTAGCTGTGTGGCCTGCGCACTCACCACTTTCTATGCCGCATGTCCTCCAATGAACTGCTTTGCTCAGACACAATGTAGAATGGGAAACTTCAAAACTCATATTGGTACTTCTTTGTATATTTTTAGGTTCACCTTTGGAGTGTTAAGTTACTGTGTGATGAGTTTAGTGTTTTTTTTTTGCAAGCATAAACATAGCTAAATAAACATGGAGGAAACCGGAGTACCCGGAGAAAACCCACGCATGCACGGGGCAAACTCCACACACCTTTGGAGTGTTAAGTTGCTGTGTGATGAGTTTAGTGTTTTGAGATGGCCGAGGGTGGAATTGAACCCTGGTCTCCGAGCTGTGAGGTCTGCGCGCTGTAAAGATGACTATAGGGGTGTTATTTCATGTCTAGAAGGCTCTAATACATAATAACTTCACTACTTTTGGGTCTGGAAGTAATAAACCAGGGATTACTGTAATATTAAACACAGAATAATTTAAGGTAATATTGGATTAAAATCCTGATGTTAACCAACATCTGCGTATACTGTTATAAAATATACAGTATATATATAGTATATTTATATATATATATATATATATATATATATATATGGTGCCGTTATATTGTCGGTTTGAATAAATGAGATGACATCACAGGTTTTGCTCAACCTTATATTTTCAACACAGGAAGCGGACATGGTCGTTAAATGCAGAGTAGTCGCCGACAACGTACAGGAAGTGGCATTGATTGTCCCGTCACGCCACTGCTACTGTATTGCTTGGGGTACAGGTAGAACACACAAACAGGCGTCACACATGGGGAGTATTTCACAGAGAGAGGTCACCTCTGCACACATGGATTTACGGGAGTGGTGGTGGTGGGGGGGGGCGTGAGGGGGGGGGGGGGGTTACGTGGACAGTGATTCATACTACCCCATCCCTCTGCAGCGTCGATGACCTCACTAAATCTGGCTGGAGCTGTGGTTTTTTTGCCTTGTCTGCACAATCAAATTGGTCAACTGGATCAAAGGGGGGACGTGTGTGTGCATATATAAGTGTTTATGTGTGTGTGTGTGTGTGTGTGTGTGGGAGGACTCGCCTCATAAATACCTGGGAGACAATCGGCATGAGACCAGAGGGAGAAAAAAAAGTCATCTTGAACCACCAAAGATCTGCGTTACTGTTAAACAAAGATTCCCAGTTTATTACAGCTTTAGTCTCTTTCATCTTGGCATCGGTTGACACGACGATGCGTTTGTGTACACTGGGATGTCCAAACTTCCACACACAGAGGACCTCGTACCGGATATCAAAGGATGCGGCGGCACTTTGATATTTTTATGTACAGTAATCACTCATTTATTTCCACAAAGTAGGATTCCTGCGGTTCTAAATACGCTTTTTAACATAATTAGAGCACTCTAGACATGAAATAACACCCCTATAGTCAACGTTACACTCATTTATTCATTCATTTTCTACCGATTGTCCTCACGGGAGTCGCGGTGGTGCTGGAGACTATCCCAGCTGTCTTCGGGCGAGAGGCGGGGTACACCCTGGACTGGTTTGTCATATAGACAAACAACCATTCACACTCACATTCATACCTATGGACAATTTGGAGTCGCTAATTAACCTAGCATGTTTTTGGAATGTGGGAGGAAACCGAAAAACCCACGCATGCACGGGGAGAACATGCAAACTTCACACAAAGATGGCCGAAAGTGGAATTGAACTCGGGTCTCCTAGCTGTGTGGCCTGTGCGCTAACCACTTTCTATGCCGCATGTCCTCCAATGAACTGCTTTGCTCAGACGCAATGCAGAATGGGAAAACTTCAAAACTCATATTGGTACTTCTTTGTATATTTTTAGGTACACCTTTGGAGTGTTAAGTTACTGTGTGATGAGTTTAGTGTTTTTTTGCAAGCATAAACATGGCTAAATAAACTAATAGACATAGACATGTTTTTGGAATGTGGGAGGAAACCGGAGGACCCGGAGAAAACCCACGCATGCACGGGGAGAACATGCAAACTTCACACAAAGATGGCCGAAAGTGGAATTGAACTCGGGTCTCCTAGCTGTGTGGCCTGCGCACTAACCACTTTCTATGCCGCATGTCCTCCAATGAACTGCTTTGCTCAGACGCAATGCAGAATGGGAAAACTTCAAAACTCATATTGGTACTTCTTTGTATATTTTTAGGTACACCTTTGCAGTGTTAAGTTACTGTGTGATGAGTTTAGTGTTTTTTTGCAAGCATAAACATGGCTAAATAAACTAATAGACATAGACATGTTTTTGGAATGTGGGAGGAAACCGGAGTACCCGGAGAAAACCCACGCATGCACGGGGAGAACATGCAAACTTCACACAAAGATGGCCGAAAGTGGAATTGAACTCGGGTCTCCTAGCTGTGTGGCCTGCGCGCTAACCACTTTCTATGCCGCATGTCCTCCAATGAACTGCTTTGCTCAGACACAATGCAGAATGGGAAATTTCAAAACTCATATTGGTACTTCTTTGTATATTTTTAGGTACACCTTTGGAGTGTTAAGTTACTGTGTGATGAGTTTAGTGTTTTTTTTTTGCAAGCATAAACATGGCGAAATAAACTAATAGACATACACATAGAATTGAACTCAGGTCTCCTAGCTGTGAGGTCTGCGTGTTGTAAAGATGACTATAGGGGTGTTATTTCATGTCTAGAAGGCTCTAATAAATAATAACTTCACTTTTGGGTCTGGAAGTAATAAACCAGGGATTACTGTAATATTAAACACAGAATACTTTAAGGTAATATTGGATTAAAATCCCGATGTTATTGACATCGTTTAACCAACATCTGCGTATACGGTCATAATAGAAGAATATGCAAATATTATAAACTAATACGACCAAAGATGCATTAAACTGGGATCCATTCTTTAAATGGTATTGCAATATTTGTACACATAAAAACCCCAACACAGACATTATTAATATACAGCATACTCTACAGTACATAACTGACATGCATCGGATATGGAGAGCGGGATTCTCGTTATATATCAGTCAATCAACACTTAACGGGTCCAGAGACCAGGTAGTTTGGCTAAAACAGGACTGCACAGTGAAAACAGACCCTCTGCTGGGCCTTGGTAAAATAATAAAAACTGATTATTTCTGCCAACCTGAACGTTTCGGAGAATTGCTTAGCTCAGCGATGACAGTATTGGGTCAGTGTATTGTTCTCGTACGGTCGCGAATGCATCACAGAGCACGAAGTCCGTGTGTCAGTCATAGTTCAGAACCGCAAAAAAATTATACAACTCGGACTGGGAACCATCACTGGAACGGTCCGGATCCAAAACTCCTATCCCACTGAGAACACTGTTGCTCTAACTGGTCCAGAAGTTTATCCACCGAGTCCTCTTTGTTCTCCAGTTTCAGGTAGCGTCTCCCAATGCCCAGGTCTAACCGAGGCCAGCTTTGGCGAGTCTGCTCCTCGGTGACATCCATGACCTGCCCGGGGATGTTAATGCAAACCCTCGAATGCGGGTCTGGGGTCATAACCGCCGGTTGAGTAGTACGACCGCGCTCTCTGTTAATGGTTTTTTCCATAGACAAAACGGTTCCGGTCGTGTACGGTTTAGTCCTGTAGCTCATGCTCTGGCAACGTCGAGGCTGAGCGCTCGGGGTATCCGCATCGTCCAATCCGAGCGTGGACATGGAGCTGGCGGACATCAGGCAATTGTTGAGCTTGGAAAACGGAACCGGTTTGGTTTTACAGCCGGAACTGAGCTCCGTTTCGAACTGTGTGGAGTTACACGACGATGAATCGGTGGAAGGCGGAGGTACCGACTCTTGATGATGGACGGCTTCTGTGTGCAGGACTGGTTGCTGGTAAATTCCCTCCGCTGTGTCCTTCTTAGTGCTACCGGGTCTGGTCTGCAGCAAAGGTTCCGACCTCACCAGCTGCTGTCGACAGAAGCTATTGAGTTGGGCGGCGGGTAAACTGCTCACCCATTGATGTTTCGCCATGGAGTTAGCCGCCGCTATTTCTTGAAGGTCTGCCGAGGGAACGGCGGCAGACACGGAGCAGATGACACTTCGCATCTGCGCCAGAAGCATCTGAGTCTCCCGGTCTCGGTTCTCATACAGGACTGTGTTAGCGCAAATAAGAATAAAGAGCCCAACCCCCATGATGACCGGACCCAGCAGCTTCATCCGTTCGCTGTGGATCAAGCTGACCGTCGATAGGAAACTCTTCGCTCCCAGACTCCAATTCCTCGACGTTTCGGAAACATTGTTCCCTTCCGCGGATCCCAGGATGGAAAAACGTGACATTCGGTATCCGGCCACGGCTAACGCAACGCCCACCAGGACGACAATGACGCCCAAAATCAGGAATGCTCCAGCGATGGAACGTAACCGAAGCTTTCCTCGGATCACGCTGTTCTTCTTCTTTCGTCCACATAAGGAAAAACGAGGCTTCCGTCGGCGGGAAGGCGACGTCGTAGCGCCCTTGGTCTTTTGGGTCTTCATGATGTGGGTCACTCCAGAGCTTTTGGCTCCAGGTGACACCCAGTCAGAGCCCTTTGGAAGCAGAATAAATGTACTATTAAAAAAAACCCTGATCATAATAAATAATTCAAATAATTCAAAATAGTGAAAGATTAAATGAACATTTATCCAACATCCAACAATGCGTTCGATGCCAAACTCAAGGCTGCCATCTGGTGTTCTTTTATGTGGACTATGAAAGCCTGGGGAATCAGGAGCATCGTGGCGAAACTGACCCAAAACTCAGATCTTACATTTTTACTAATATGGCACAGCACCACACAAAAATGTAGCTTTTTTTGGTCATTAACTCAGATTAATTGCTGATCACTGGTATAGATGACTGTGATTGGCTGGCCACCAGTCCGGGGTGTGAAAAACAAAAACATGCTAAGTTAATTAGCCACTCCAAATTGTCCATAGGTATGAATGTGAGTGTGAATGGTTGTTTGTCTATATGTGCCCTGTGATTGGCTGGCCACCAGTCCAGGGTGTACCCCACCTCTCGCTCGAAAACAGCTGGGATAGGCTCCAGCACCCCCCCCCCGACCCTCATGAGGATAAGCGGTAGAAAACGAATGAATGATTGGTATAGATGAGAGACATTATGTTGGAGTTAATAAATCACTATACAGTAGAACCTTGGTTAGTGTACATATTTTCAGTTAACAACCAAAATGTATGCCAAAATTTTGCTTGGATTTGCGTACAATTTTGAGTTAGCGTACAACATAGGTAAGTTTTAGGGAAATATCAGTTCCCAACAAAAAAAAGAGAGAAAAGGGCTATTTGTGAAAAGCTAAATGTCAAGCATCACATAAATATTTTGCCAAAATGTCTAAATAACAATGCCAAAAAATTGTTGCATTTGCATACGTTTTATTTTTTATTATGAGTTAATAAATCACTATACAGTTGAACCTTGGTTAGTGTACATATTTTCAGTTAACAACCAAAATTTATGCCAAAATTTCGCTTGGATTTGCGTACAATTTTGAGTTAGCGTACAACATAGGTAAGTTTGAGGGAAATATCAGTTCCCAACAAAAAAAGAGAGAAAAGGGCTATTTGTGAAAAGCTAAATGTCAAGCATCACATAAATATTTCGCCAAAATGTCTAAATAACAATGCCAAAAAATTGTTGGATTTGCATACGTTTTATTTTTTATTATGAGTTAATAAATCACTATACAGTTGAACCTTGGTTAGTGTACATATTTTCAGTTAACAACCAAAATGTATGCCAAAATTTCGCTTGGATTTGCGTACAATTTTGAGTTAGCGTACAACATGTCTTGCGTCTTGTCATGTTATTAATACACATTAAAACACAAAACATCTTTCATCAGAAAAAAAAGTTTGTTCTACCTTTTTCCATTCTTTAGTAATCGGCAGTAGAACATAGGTAAGTTTGAGGAAAATATCAGTTCCCAACCAAAAAAAGAGAGAAGAGGGCTATTTGTGAAAAGCTAAATTTCAAGCATAACACAAATTTAGTCGTAAATATTTAGCCAAAATGTCATGATTCCATTCATGATTTCATAAATCACTTTAGAGTGAAACCTTGGTTAGCAAACATATTTTCAGTTAACAACCAATGTATGCCCGAATTTTGGCTGGATTTGAATACGTTTTTGAGTTAGCGTACAACATGTCTCGCGTCTTGTCATGCTATTAATACACTGTGTAAGCCCAACACAAAATGTTGTTAGCATCATATTAGCTTCTAACCAACCTTTAACGTTACGTTTACCTTCATGGAAGACATGATTGTTGTCAATAGTTTTTCTCACCGTACATCTTTACTTTTCTCCAGCAAAATAAGCCAAAACGGAGCCAAAGAAAATTATTTTTCCTCTTCTTAAGTTTATTCTTGGAAAACCAAACTTTTTTTTTCCTCTTAACTCATTCAATCCCATCCATTTTGGGTGATTTTGACTGATTTTGAAGATTAGTCTTTCATCAGAAAAAATGTTTTTTTTAATTTTGTTTCTACCTTTTTCCGTTCTTTATTATCAGCAATAGGTAAGTTTTAGGAAAATATCAGTTCCCAACAAAAAAAAAAAGTGTACCGGACTCGAATAATGTTAAAACTTGTATTTAGAAAGTCATAAACTCTAACTACAGAAATATGATAAACTACAGAAATATGATGTTTATTATTGTTAAAGCCTACTTTGCGGTCAATTAACGGTGATTTTATGAACAGAAAGATAAGTGACAGGTCATTTAAAAAAAAAAGGAAATATGGTGGAGACGTCTAAAATGAAAGAACGTACAAAAAAAAGTCTCAAAACAAACAGGAAGTCAGCCATTTTTATCGGAAACGGCCATATTGGGCAAAAACATCATATGAACAGTTCGTGTGAGGTTCCAAAGGCCCGTTGAACGCTTCTCACAGCTTTAATTTCATTTTAAATTTGTCACGTAATGCGGCGGGGCCGCGGTGCTGAAAGGATGGCAGTGAGAATTACAAATGAGGCATTCAAATCCTTGCGCTCAAGGCCGCGATGGGCTCCATTAGAGGCGGCAATCCGTCTTCTAATGTCATCGAATATTCCGCCGACACTCTGCCCTGTGAAAGCCCTGTCAGAGAACACCTAATCGTGTAAGTGGACTAAAGTAAACAGGAAGAAAGACATATTTGACAAATACATGGCCACCCTGGGGCCCTTTTGCCATCCTGGACACTTCACCAAACATGATCTCTTCTATGGTGGAGTTGCATCATCACCTCCTTTGTACCTCTTGCGCAAAAAGACGTCTTTCGAAGTGAGCGGTCGGGTTGAAAAAAAACAAAAATATGTCTTTGGTGGCGAATTAGTGAATTTTTTTTGACTTTTTTGTCTTTTTGCTCAAATATTTTGACTTTATTCAATAATATTTTTATATATATTTTATACTCATAATATTATACCTTTTGCTATTTGTTGTTTTGTTTGTTTCTCATAATATAATGACTTCAAAAACATATCACCTTCTTTTTTTGAATATTTCAACTTCATTTTTTTAAGAATATTCCAATGTTATTCTTGCAAAATTATGCTTAAAATTTTTTTGGGGGGATTATTTTTTCTTTTTACTTTTTTCTCTAAATATTTAACCTATAGCCAAAGACACAACTCTGTTAACGAATGAGTTAATTTTTGGACTTTTTTGTCTTTTTGCCCAAATATTTTGACTTTATTCTCATAGTATTTTGCCTTTATACTCATAATATTATACCTTTTTCCATTTGTTGTTTTGTTCGTTTCTCATAATATAATGACTTCAAAAACATAACACCTTCTTTCTTGAATATTTCTACTTCATTTTTTTCTTTAGAATATTCCAATGTTATTCTTGCAAAATTATGTTTTTTTAAAAAAGAATTTCGATTATTTTTTCTTTTTACTTTTTTCTCTAAATATTTAATCTATAGCCAAAGACACAACTCTGGTAACGAATGAGTTAATTTTTGGACTTATTCCTCTTTTTGCCCAAATATTTTGACTTTATTCCCATAATATTTAGCCTTTATACTCATAATATTATACCTTTTTCCATTTGTTGTTTTGTTTGTTTCTTATAATATAATGACTTCAAAAACATAACACCTTCTTTCTTTAATATTTCAACTTCATTTTTTTCTTTAGAATATTCCGATGTTATTCTTGCAAAATTGTGCTTTTTAAAAATTTTTTCAATGTTTTTTTCTTTTTACTTTTTTCTCCAAATATTTAATCTATAGCCAAAGACACAACTCTGGTAACGAATGAGTTAATTTTTGGACTTATTCCTCTTTTTGCCCAAATATTTTGACTTTATTCCCATAATATTTTGCCTTTATACTCATAATATTATACCTTTTTCCATTTGTTGTTTTGTTTGTTTCTTATAATATAATGACTTCAAAAACATAACACCTTCTTTTCTTTCTTAAATATTTATACTTCATTTTTTTCTTTAGAATATTCCAATGTTATTCTTGCAAAATTATGCTTTTTAAAAAAAAATTTGATTATTTTTTCCTTTTCCTTTTTTCTCTAAATATTTAATCTATAGCCAAAGACACAAACTCCTAAAACTAAAATGATTCCAAAAATAGAACAACAGGAACCTGGCATCAAATGAAAAAAAACCCTTTGGGAAACATTTGCCCTCTAAAGTCATAAAAACAAGGGAATTTGAACGGGCATGGCGCTAAACAAAAAAAAAATGCTCTCACTATGAAAACATTCCATTTATTAACAATGAATCAATGTTGCATCTTTTCATGATGGCCACCAGCGGATCCAAGAATTCCTGATAAGGTCATCCGCCGTTACTCAGTGGTTGTTTAGCACACTCATTCAGCGTTAATCACCGCTGAAAAATAATTGCGGTGGAACTCCTTAGACTGTTCCAAATGTTCCCTCTCGGTGGGAAGCTTGTAAAGTTAAGCAAATAGGAGAAACACATGCAATGCATGCTGGACTACAGGCAAGGGGCGGCGCCCTGGGGGTGGATCTTTAGCTTGATTACGAGGGCCCTGAAACACTGAGAGGGAAACCCCGAAATCTTTGTTTGGAATATGAAGCTATATTAAATTACTGAGAGTTTGAATGCTGTTTATTGACCTATTATTAGTATTAGTTATCAAAACATTTGCATACATAAGATAATTGTACATATTATTGGTCCAAATTATGTATTTTCAAACGTAGAAATTGTTAAATAGCCAAAAATATCTCTAATGTAGTGTAATATCTGTGACGTGTACCCCTTTAAGAGGCGGAGCCTGGGAAGTGACACGTGACATGAGCTAATTACAAGAGTGCCATTGTAGTAGCATTCTACTACTGATCTTTAGCTTGATTACAAGGCCCCTGAAAAACTGAGAGGGAAGCCCCGAAATCTTTGTTTGGAATATGAAGCTATATTAAATTACTGAGAGAATTAATGCTGTTTAATGACCTATTATTAGTATTAGTCGTCAAAGCATATGCATACATAAGCAAATTGTACATATGATTAGTCCAAATTATGTATTTTCAATCGTAGATATTGTTAAATAGCCAAAAATATCTCTAATGTAGCGTAATATCTGTGACGTGTACCCCTTTAAGAGGCGGAGCCTGGGAAGTGACACGTGACATGAGCTAATTACAAGAGTGCCATTGCAGTAGCATTCTACTACTGATCTTTAGCTTGATTACAAGGCCCCTGAAAGACTGAGAGGGAAACCCCGAAATCTTTGTTTGGAATATGAAGCTATATTAAATTACTGTGAGAATTAATTAACTATGTTATTTTCAAACGTAGAAATTGTTAAATAGCCAAAAATATCTCTAATGTAGTGTAATATCTGTGACGTGTACCCCTTTAAGAGGCGGAGCCTAGGAAGTCACTGTGTGACGTCAGCTAACTACGAGTGCCATTGCAGTGTAGCATTCTACTACACGGCCACTAGGTGTCAGGAATATGCTGTTGTGCTAACGTGTGAGTATATGTAATGTCTTATTTATGTTTAATATGTCTTATTTTCCATGATTATGTCCACTATATTGGTTTAAAAGGGTCTAATATTGTGCTCTCACTATGAAAATATTCCATTTATAAATAAAATTCACTTGTGGATTCGATTTTTTTGAATTTTGTATAGTTTTTTTGAAGGTACCAATAGAAATGAATCCATTAGTAAGTCACATAGAAGTGGTGGTAAGCCACATCCGTAGCCACAGCTGCCCTGGGATAGACTAATGGAAACAACGGCCTCTCCGACCATAGCAATGGAGGCAAGGTGGGTGAAGTGTCTTGCCCAAGGACACAACAACAGTGACTGGGTGCATGATCAAACCAACAACTTTACAGTTTTTGGATGACCTGCTCAACCTCCTGAGACCCTGGTCCTGGTCTGTCGGGTCTGGAAGAAACTACGATGTACTAGGGGTTGAAACCGGGTGGGAAGGAAGAACAAAGTAACCACTTCCGCATGGAATGGGAGGAAAACCTACTTTTCAAGATTATTGTTATTATTATTATTATATATGATTATTATTATTATTTTTGACAGTCTGTATGTAACAAGGGCCAACTGTACTAGGGTTTGAAACCAAGTTAGAAGAAAGGACAAAATAACCACTTCCGCATTGAATGGGAGGAAAACCTTGTTTTCAATATTATTATTATATATGATTATTATTATTATTATTATTGACAGAATGTATGTAACAAGTGCCAACTGTACAAGGATTTGAAACCGAGTTAGAGGAAAGAACAAAGTAACCACTTCCACATGGAATGGGAGGAAAACCTTCTTTTCAATATTATTATTATTATTATTATTATTATTTTATAACCGAGTTAAACCGAGTTACAAGAAAGGACAAAATAACCACTTCCACATGGAATGGGAGGAAAACCTTCTTTTCAATATTATTATTATTATAAATGATTATTATTATTTTAGACAGAATGTATGGAACAAGGTACTAGGGTTTGAAACCGAGTGAGAAGGAAAGACAAAGTAACCACTTCCACATGGAATGGGAGGAAAACCTTCTTTTCAATATTATTATTATTATTATTATATATGATGATTATTATTTTAGACAGAATGTATGTAACAAGGGCCAACTTTACTAGGGTTTGAAACCGGGTGAGAAGGAAAGACAAAGTAACCACTTCCGCATGGAATTGGAGGAAAACCTATTCAGTTTTATTATTATTATTATTATTATATGTGATTATTATTATTATTTTTGACAGAATGTATGGAACAAGGGCCAACTGTACTAGGGTTTGAAATCGAGTTAGATGAAAGGACAAAGTAACCACTTCCGCATGGAATGGGAGGAAAACCAATTTTTTTCAATATTATTATTATTATATATGATTATTATTATTTTTGACAGAATGTATGTAACAAGCGCCAAGCGAGTTAGAGGAAAGGAAAAAATAACCACTTCCGCATGGAATGGGAGGAAAACCTATTTTTTTCAATATTATTATTATTATATATGATTATTATTTTTGACAGAATGTATGTAACAAGGGCCAAGCGAGTTAGAGGAAAGGAAAAAATAACCACTTCCGCATGGAATGGGAGGAAAACCTATTTTTTCAATATTATTATTATTATCTATGATTATTATTATTTTTGACAGAATGTATGTAACAAGGGCCAAGCGAGTTAGAGGAAAGGACAAAGTAACCACTTCCGCATGGAATGGGAGGAAACCCTTTTTTTTTTTTCAATATGTCATATCAGAATTAATTCTTCATTCAAATGCATTTTGAATTGTTTTCTGCATCCGGACCTCCAGTTATCCATTTTCTATACCGCTTACCCTCACTCGGGTGTTGGGGGGGGGGGGCAATCGTTTTTACATGTTTACAGTTTGCTGCAGGAAACCTGGACGGCTTCCTGGTCTGGTGTGAGAACCCACCAGTTGATGCTTGACCGTGGAGATCCCTGCCTGACGTCAAGGTTAAAGAGAGTCACGTCAATGACAACATCTCCCCCTTTCCCATCCAAACACGGCATTTTAAAACTACATGTGCACAATCCACTCAGGAGAAGACGAGTGGAGTGTGAGGGTAAGCGGTGGGAAATCCGGCGTCCACAGTTGCAGTAATGCAGCACGCATCCATTAAACATGAGCACCAACACATGGCATGGCATGCAACACTTGTGTAAACTTGCCTGAATCCCCCCAAATCCTGTTGCCGCCTGCTCATAGTTTGAGCACACACCAGGAGATCCTAATCATTTTTCCCAGGGTGTCACGTCTCCTGGAAAAGCGGATAATCCGGACTGAGTGGACCAGAGTGGTGGGAAAAGGTGGGGGGGGGGTGTTTTTTTTGTTGAGCCCAAAAAAAGGACGCTAAAAAAAAAAGACAAAAGACTTTACTCCTTTTGCGTCTCCTCCGCAAACACCGCTTCCTTCCTTCTCATCCCGAGGAGGCTGTCATGCAGCAGGGAGCCCCTCTGAAGTCTGCCCGCCCGCCCGCCCGCCCGCAGCAGCCCCCGTCCATCCGCGTTTCACATCACCGCCAACCCTCCACAATAAGAGCTGCGGTTTTCAAAATAACGGTGTAGAAAAATATATCCATATTGAAGCCAATTTTATACGGGTTGTAAGCATTTTTAAGGATAAAAATAGCATTGAGAAGATGTGATGATGTGTAGTACACTATGCTGCTCACTAGGTGTCAGTAATGTTACTGCATACTGAAACTTTTCCACTTTTATGGCCTATAAATGTCGTTAGAATGTTGTATTATTGTGCTAAATGATGCTAAAGTTTCAGATAATTATGGAAGTGAGCCCTAAAGAATAATGGAAGTGAGCCCTAAAAGACTCAAAACGCTCTGTTTCAGAGGGCGTGGTTTAAACTGGATGTCTGTGATGTCACAGAATGCTGTGCTTCCTTATATGGGTGTGCGTTGTATAAGCCAGACAAGCTCTGATTCTGTGTTTACGTTGTTAGTAATGTCTCCCAGGAAGTGTTTCTTCAGGTGTAGGGGACTGACGTCACTCCAATTCTGACTTCCTTATATGGGCATGCCCAGTTAGCCAATGGCAACCTTGCTTTCCTAAAGAGGCAAACATACCAATGTCGGGTTTGGAAGCAATTAACCACAATGGACTAGGGTTTGAAACCAAGTGAGAAGAAAGGACAAAGTAACCACTTCCGCATGGAATGGGAGGAAAACCCTTTTTTCAATATGTCATGTCAGGATGTATGTAACAAGGGCCAACTGTACTAGGGTTTGAAACCGAGTGAGAAGAAAGGACAAAGTAACCACTTCCACATGGAATGGGTGGAAAACCTTCTTTTCAATATTATTATTATTATTATTATTATTATTATTATTATTATTATTATTTTTGACAGAATGTATGTAACAAGGGCCAACTGTACTAGGGTTTGAAAGCGAGTTAGAAGAAAGGACAAAGTAACCACTTCCACATGGAATGGGAGGAAAACCTTCTTTTCAATATTATTATTGTTATTATTATATATGATTATTATTATTATTTTTGACAGAATGTATGTAACAAGGGCCAACTGTACTAGGGTTTGAAAGCAAGTTAGACGAAAGGACAAAGTAACCACTTCCGCATGGAATGGGAGGAAAACCTTCTTTTCAATATTATTATTGTTATTATTATATATGATTATTATTATTTTTGACAGAATGTATGTAACAAGGGTCAACTGTACTAGGGTTTGAAAGCGAGTTAGAAGAAAGGACAAAGTAACCACTTCCACATGGAATGGGAGGAAAACCTTCTTTTCAATATTATTATTATTGTTAGTAATGTCTCCCAGGAAGTGTTTCTTCAGGTGTAAGGGAAAAGCTACATTTGTTTACAATTCCTAACGATGTTCTACTTGACTTCCTTATATGGGCATGCCCAGTTGACCAATGGCAACCTTGCTTTCCTAAAAAGGCAAGCATACCAATACTGCATTCTTATGCTGATATCAGGTCGATAATTATCGGACATGCCTAATTTATTCAAATACAGGAGTGTAAATTTGGCTGTAGGGGTGTTACATTATGTCTGAAGGGCTCTAATAATGTCACAAAGCCTATTTAGAAGGTCATAACAAGCATTTCTATGCTGTAACTATGAAAATATTTTATTTATGAATAAAAAAAATCTTACTTTGAACACATTTCTCACTCAGCTTGCAAGGTCAAAAGCACTCTTAAGCATTTGTAATTTAAACACGGAATATCGCTCATTAGATATAAATACAGATCCATATTTTAACATTCCCACGGAGAAAAGGACCAGATTGCCTTTTGAACAAAAATTCTGTTGACTAATGAGCCAAAAATGTTTTTAAAATAAGCTCCACCAGGAGGATGGGAAGTATTTGGATATTTTAAAACACACACACACACACATAAGCTATCAAACACGTTGCAGTGTTGATGTTTAATGACTTGTGAGTATGAATTTTTTAAAGTGTGTATGCCATCTGCTCAGGCTCAGTTCGCTCAACGCTGAAATGTGAGCCGTATGACAGCATGCCTGGAAAAAGAAAGAAAACGCTATATTTGGTCTTGTTTGTATTTTTTTTTTTATCCAAATATTTCAGAGCTGGTGCCAGTAGTGGAGGCTAAGATGGAGTATTTAGTGTTCATTAAACTCCTTGAATAAACCAGGGAGTCTAAGTACACAATCCACAACCGTCTAAGCAAAAGTGTAGGAATTTTGTCATCATAATTGTGTTCATGATCTGAATGCTCCAATGAAATATTCATGAGTCAGTTATTATATCTGTGAAATGTGTTGATTTTTCTTTTCATCCGCAGTGCTTAAAGGCTGCCAACACAGACGACTATTTGTCGCCATCTAGTGGAATAATACGGTAACGTACCAGGAAGTGAAGAGATCTGTTTTAAAATCACCGAACTATGTATATTGAAGCCCGTTTCCGCCAGAAAAAAATTAAATATTACAAATTTTGATAAGAAACTCATAGTTATGACATAAAAAATCAAAGTCACAAGCTAAGAAAGTCATAGTTATTAAGTAAAAAGTCGAAATTATGAAATCCAAACTGCGCATGTGCTGAAACGCCAGTGAAGAAGGGAAGCACATGCGCAGTTTGGATCTAATAATATGGACTTTTTTAGCCTTCCCTATCTCGTAATTGACTTTTTACTTCATAATTATGACTTGCTTATCTCATAATTATAACTTTATTATCTCTTAATTTCGACTTTTTATCTCATAACTTCTGTTATTTTTAAAAATCTCATACGACGTACCTGTTGGGATATTTTTTAATCTTTAATCTTCTTTAATATAATTATTCTGAAAACAACTCTGTAAAAAACAAATAAGTAGTCAAAACTCCAGAAACGATGACAAGATATGAACTTTGTTATGATAAGATACACAATCAATGTTTTACTGTAGCAGATAATCCTGAGCAACGTCAATGTTGTCATTTCCCATCTGTAACGCTGTCGCTTACCACTAGATGGCGGTATTTAACATGTTGGACTTTTTTTTTTTCTGTATATGGCAAAGGAGGGCCGCATAGTGAAAAATTAAAGGATGTTATTTGAAGAAAATATTAATCTTTTTTTGGCTTTTATTTTAATATAATATAACTTTTAACCCAAACCTGACTGTTTGTTTGTTTCATAATATTACTACTCTTAAAATATAACATATTTTTTCTTTAATATTTCAACTCTATACTACCAAAATTGAATTATTTTGTATATTATATATAAAATATACATATATATTTCGATATTACCATTTCATTCTCATAAGTTTTTTCCCTTTTTCTCATCAGAATATTTTTTTAATTAAATAAAAAATAAATACAATAAATTTTATAATTTTTATAATTTTTTTCTCTTCATATTTTGACATTATTTTTGAGGTATTAAAACTGTTTTTTTTTTTATTTTCCAACTATTTCGAATTTCTTCAGGTAAATTTTCTTCTCGTAATTATGACTTTTTTCCATAATATTTTGACTTTATTCTCATAACAATATAATTTGTTCCATCGCATAATTTTCACAAAATTCTAACTTAATTGTTATATTTTTCTAATAATAAAAAGAAATAAAAAATTCTTTCATATATGCTGCTATAATGAAATTATTTTTCCTCATAATATTACAACGTTTTTCCCTTTATTCTTATTATTATTCTTTTTTTTTTTTGTGAAATGATACGTTTAGAAACACTTAGAAAGGCTGAATTGTGCACACGAGGGAAGAGATTTTATTGGAATAAAATAATAAAACAATCTTACCGATATAATGTATCAAATCTAACTCTTATTTCTCTCCTTTCGTTTCACCGTCTGAGCAATGCGACCCCTCACCCTCCTCTTCCTCTTCCTCTTCCCTTTTTTTGTTCAGCGGGTCCCTGAGTGCCATCACTTCCTGTATCTTTACGTAGGGCTCACACTCTGCGGCAAAGTGGTTTCTCTAAACCGGAGAGACATCAGAAATCTTCACTGACGCTGAACACTGAAGACAGTGAACAGTCCAGACAATAAAGGAGAAGGCTTGACAAGAACCACGTTCGAATCCTGGAGTGGTCAAACCTCTGCGATTTTTTCCAAAGAAAATCTGCAGTGCGAGTTCTAAGACTTGAGTTGCCAAGCAACAGCCTCCAAATCTTTAGGGACAAAATCCCTTCTGAGATGTCCACAATCCCGTTGTTGAACATCAGCAAGCCAACGGAGGTTTCTCCACATTTTGGACACTAAATACTTCTTTTCTTTAGATACTCTGTCTCTCGCTGCTAAAATAAACCTTCCCAGTAAAAATGAGTGGATGTGGATGTGGATGAGACCCACCTGGAGACAAAGACGCAGCAGACCTTTACCTCCATCTTGCATCTGCAAGGATGACAGGAACTGTGGTAGAGACAGCTCCGTTATCCTGTTACCTACACAAATATATATATAGCATTAATACCCTGAAGCAAAGTGTAATACAGTAGAACCTTGGCTAGCATCATCTCTTCCAGAAGGTCCGACTCTAACCAAAACATTCATACTCTAACCAAATACATGATGCCCATAAGTGATCATGTAAATTCGACTCAACTCAACAATCAGGATCAAAACTAGCAGACTGCTTTAGCTTTTTCTAAAAGTGGTGCATTCAGGTGCATCACATGTCTCCTCGGATATAAGTGGACACACCCACACATGCACATTGGAATCCTCCTGACTGTGTGACCAGCATGCTAAGCGGGTACTCACCTGCCAGGTTGAGGGAGGCGAGGCTGGAGTTCCCGGGAAGAATGAGATCTCCATTCCTGTGTTCCAGGGAATCACTCACGAGCAGATTCGGCATCTCAACTGTTTTTTTCTGCTGATGGGAGTAGAAGACACGCAAATGCTAAATTTAGCAAGTTGAATATTGATATATTTATCATATATATTTTATCAATACTGGAGTGGATGATACCTCTTGATCAGTTACTTGTCCTCTTTCGTCATTGTCTTGACCGTCTGCTTGGTCGATTGGAGGAAGCAAGAAAAATACTTTTTATTTCATAATTATGGCTTGCTTATGTCATAATTATAACTTTATTATCTCTTAATTTCGACTTTTTATCTCATAACTTCTATTTTTTTTTTTAAAAACAAGATTCGCCTTGAACAATAAAAATACATATATAATTATTCTGAAAAAAAATATTGTAAAAACAATATAAAATGGAATTTTGCATCATAATTGTGTTCATGATTTGAATGCACCAATGAAATATTCACGAGTCGGTTATTATATCTGTGAAATGTGTTGATTTTTCTTTTCAACCGCAGTGCTAAGGCTGCCAACACAGACGACTATTTGTCGCCATCTAGTGGAATAATACGGTAACGTACCAGGAAGTGAAGAGATCTGTTTTAAAATCACCGAGCTATGTATATTGAAGCCCGTTTCCGCCAGAAAAAAAATGAAATATTAAAAATGTAGATAAGAAACTCATAGTTATGAAATAAAAAATCAAAGTCAAAAGATAAGAAAGTCATAGTTATTAAGTAAAAAGTCTACATTTTGAGATCCTAACTGCGCATGTGCCGAAACTCCAGTGAAGAAGGCAGCACATGCGCAGTCTGGATCTAATAATATGGACTTTTTAGCCTTCCCTATCTCGTAATTGACTTTTTACTTCATAATTATGACTTGCTTATCTCATAATTAGAACTTTATTATCTCTTAATTTCGACTTTTTATCTCATAACGTCTATTATTTGTTTAAATCTCATACGACGTACCCTTTGGGATATTTTTTAATCTTTCCGTGGCGGATTGACGACAAGATTCGCCTTGAACATTAAAAATACAAAAATAATTATTCTGAAAATAACTCTGTAAAAACAAATAAGTAGTCAAAACTCAAGAAACGATGACAAGATATGAACTTTGTTATGATACGATACTGTAACAGTAAATAATATTATTTTTAATTTAATAATATTACTACTCTTATTACTACTCTTAAAATATAGCATATTTCAACTAGATACAAAATTCAATTATTTTTATATTATATATAAAATATTATTTCTATATTACCATTTTATTCTCATAAAATTTTTCATTTTTACTCATCAGAATAATTTTTTTTTCTTCATATTTTGACATTATTTTTTAGATATTAAAGCAATTTTTTTTCATTTTCCAACTATTTTGAATTTCTTCTGGTAAATTTTCTTCTCGTAATTATGATTTTTTCCATAATATTTTGACTTTATTCTCATAACATTATAACTTGTTCTACCGCATAATTTTCCCCAAATTATAACTTAAAAAATTAATAATAATAAAAATAAATAAATAAATAAAAAACTCTTTCATATATGCTACTATAATGAAATTATTTTTCCTCATAATATTACAATGTTTTTCCCTTTAATCTTGTAATTACATGTTGGATTTTTTTTTGTGGTGAAATGATATGTTTAGAAACACTTTAGAAAGGCTGAATTGTGCACATGAGGGAAGAGATTTTATTGGAATAATTACTACTATATATTACTATATTACTACTCTTAAAATATAACATATTTCATATTTTTATTTTGTATATTATATATAAAATATACATATATATTTCTATATTACCATTTTATTCTCATAAAATGTTTGATAAAATTGAATAAAATGTCGATTGGAGGAAGCAAGAAAATGTATGAAAACATGAATGGGAAAAAAAGTATTAATACGTCATAGCTAATCACCTTTTTTTGAACACTTTTGGTCTTTTCCCGGCGCACGTTTCCCCTCCGGTTTTGATGACTCCTAAGGAAAAAAAAATAAAAATAATAATAATAATAATACAACCTTGAAAAAGGACAGCCATCTGACTGTTCATTCATTCAATCATATACTTTATTTACGTCATACCCGTTTTTTAGCCGTGCTTTTGCTCTCTCCTTTGCCGGAGCTAAGTGAAGCGGCGCTAGCTGCAGAAGGGAGATGGTCAGCGGGCAGCTTGGCAACAGACGATGGGTCAACATCTGCTGGAGAAGACGACTGAAAAAAGGCATAAAGTATGTGAAATATTATGTTGAAATATTCATAGGCCGTATGGTTGCCACCGTGCAATTTCTTTATTCACGAGGCAAGTGTGAAACGTTTTGTTTCAAAATAAATGCAGTCATCAAGCAGAATTGCCAAAGAAATAAGTGAATATTTGGTCTGTGAGATTTGCGGAGTACCGCTAGGCACTGTTGTTGCACACCTATTTATTTATTTATTTGTGTTTGACCTTAGTCGACTATGGACATAATCTAATGAATCAGATTTGACGATGAAAATCCTTAGTCAAAGTATATGCAAAAATAAAAAAAATAAAAATAAAAATAAAAATAAAAATAAAAATAAAAATAAAAATAAAAATAAAAATAAAAATAAAAATAAAAATAAAAATAAAAATAAAAATAAAAATAAATAAATAAATAAAAATAAATTAGGAAAGCAGGAAGCGAACAAATGTAACAGTTACTGATTGTAAAAGTACCAGATGGAGGGGTAGGATTTAATAAGCTTTGCTTCTTCCTACTCCTTTTGGACATGTGGAACTGTGAACTGATTATGGGATGCATTCAATTGTAATCTGATGCATGTTCAAATGAAATTAAACCATTACCATTTATCTAACACCATAACAAAACAATGAAACATTTAAAAATAAAATAAAAATAAAATAAAATGGAATAAAATGGACTCACCATAGATGCCAATTTCTCCTCCTCAGTCAGCCATTGTGGTTGTAACTTGGCTTGTCGAAAAAGTTTGCTCTGATGAACAGAAAAAGGCTGATGTCACTAAAGGCCAGCTAGCTGGCCCTGAGAGGTAAACATTTTTTTTGCTCATTTGTAACCTGTATAAGCGAAATAAAAATTTTTTTTAAATGTGACCCAGGCCTCTCTCGTACGTGGATGCAGTGGAACCTCGGTTAGCGTGTTTTTCGTCAGAAATTCACAACAAAATTTGACCTCAGTTTGCGTACATTTTTTTCCAATTAGCGTATAATATGTGCAAGTCCAACTTAGCGTCCTAGCATTCAATTGTTAGCATCCTATTAGCTTGCTAATACATGAAAACAGGAAGCTCTGTCACTGTTCTATGATGATGTCATCAGCCACTAAATGTAGTTCTTTGCTAACTAAAACAGTTACAGCACAAGTCTGAAAATTGTTGACACACTTGTATGGTTTTTAACTTTTATTGTACTTTTATTGTACTTTTATTTTAGCTTTATTTTAGCTTTATTTTAGCTTTATTTTAGCTTTACTTTAGCTTTACTTTAGCTTTACTTTAACTTTACTTTAACTTTACTTTAACTTTACTTTAACTTTACTTTAACTTTACTTTAACTTTACTTTAACTTTACTTTAACTTTACTTTAACTTTACTTTAACTTTACTTTAACTTTACTTTAACTTTACTTTTACTTTTACTTTTACTTTTACTTTTACTTTTACTTTTACTTTTACTTTTACTTTTACTTTTACTTTACTTTTACTTTACTTTTACTTTACTTTTACTTTACTTTTACTTTAACTTTTACTTTAACTTTACTTTACTTAATGCCGCTAACCAAGGTTTCATTGCAAAAATCCAAAATGTATCCAATGCTACTGTAGTCTGAATGTTCCGTTAACGTATATCAAACCTTTACATCACAGAAAAGTTCTTCTGTACCCCCTAATGGACCCCCCCTTGTCTGAAGAACCAGACTTGGCTGTGGACTACATACACTGTACCGGCTCCTTATGCTTGTGCCACGTATTGCATTGACATTAACCACATAAAAAGATCCAAAAAGGGAATCATACCATGAAGCGTGAACGTAGCTTTACACAATACGTCTTCTCCAGAAGCATTTTCCTTCTTTCCACAGTTTCTTCATGGGTAAGCACAATCTCGCCAAGAACCTGATAATAGAAAGAGTCAGTAAGGACATACACTACCGCTTAAAAACGATGCACTGCAACAAACTTGCAACTGTGCGAGAGGACAAATATCTGAGAGTGTGTAGTTTAAGACAAAGATGCCTCACAGCACGAAATAGTACCCGTCAAACGCCAGATTACAACTGAGCGCATCCCATAATCAGTTCACAGTTCCACATGTCCAAAAGGAGTAGGAAGAAGCAAAGTTTATTAAATCCTACCCCTCCAGCTGGTACTTTTACAATCAGTAACTGTTACATTTGTTCACTTCCTGCTTTCCCAATATAGTTTAAGTTTGTTTTTTTTTGTTTTTAAATTTTTTGATTGTAATTTTAATTTGTATCCTAATATAATTTTAATTTTAATTTGTATCCTAATATAATTTTAATTTTAATTTTAATTTTAATTTTAATTTTAATTTTAATTTTAATTTTAATTTTAATTTTAATTTTAATTTTAATTTTAATTTTAATTTTAATTTTAATTTTTTTAATTGTAATTTTAATTTGTATCCTAATATAATTTAAGTTAGTTTTTTAATTTTAATTTGTATCCTCATATAATTTAAGTTAGTTTTTTAATTTTAATTTTAATTTTAATTTTAATTTTTTTGTTTTCAATTTTTTTAATTGTAATTTTAATTTTTTTGTTTTTAAATTTTTTAATTATAATTTTAATTTGTATCCTAATATAATTTAAGTTAGTTTTTTAATTTTAATTTTAATTTTAATTTTAATTTTAATTTTAATTTTAATTTTAATTTTAATTTTAATTTTAATTTTAATTTTAATTTTAATTTTAATTTTTTAGCTAATTGGTTATTTTTAGCTAATTGGTTATTTTTAGCCTTATGGATTATTTTAGCTGTTTGAAGATGAACTATATCAGCAAGTTGAAGTATTTGTGATTTTAGAAATAAAGACTTAGTATGTTCTCTGTAGGCGGCATTATGAATTATCCTTACTGACCTTTTTTGCAGTACATTTAGCGAGTGAAGACAGTGTAGATACGTTAAAAAAAAAAAGCACATCTCAGGTCAATAACTACCATAGCCAGTTCCGTCGCCCCCGAGTCGCCAATCTGATTGTTGGAAAGTGAGAGGAACAGCAAAGTACGATTGAAACGCAGGCCCTGAAAATGACAACAAAAGAGTCATGAACCGATTTGAGTCGTCTGAGTCGTACACAGTCACTTACACTGTAGTCGTACCTTTGCAATGTACACAGCACCGGCATCCCCGATATGGTTGAATGACAGGTTCAGTGAAACGAGGCTCCAGTTTGCATATCTGTTTGTTGAGAGAGCCAACCCAAGAAGGCGTGCGCCCTCGTCTCCGATCTGGTTGTTGCGCAGGTACAAGTGTGTGAGACTTGTAAATAAAGAAGTACACAAAAGGAATCGGATTTAGTTGACATCGGGTTTTGTAGTGCAAGGGTGATTTTTTTAAAAGATTGACACTCACACGCTTCCTTCCGATAAAAGATGGTGGTGGCTGTGTTCTAAGAGAGGGTTGCCTTCTAAAGTTACAACCCTATTAAAATTCAGTGTATGAATTACATTGAAGAGGGATTCAGACCTGGATTCAAGTCAAGTCAAAGAACTGCTCAACTCACCTGAGACTCAAGCTTAGAGATATAGCCTCTGATAGCGTGATAACCATTGGATCCGTCAATCCTGCCTGCCAAAAACTGGACAATGGTGAAAAATGAAACACAGATAGTAATAATATTTGCGGAATGATATTTGTGACCGGTGGCGTGCGGTGAGGTTCATGGCTGGTGAGGTACTGACTGCTTTGTCAGTTTTTTTTAATGTTTTTGGAATGTGGGAGGAAACCGGAGTACCCGGAGAAAACCCATACATGCATGGGGAGAACATGCAAACTCCACACAGAGATGGCCGAGAGTGGAATCGAACTCAGGTCTGGTAGCTGTGAGGCCTGCGAGCTAACCACTTCCTCGCCGTGTAGCCGCCGAGTCACTAAAACGGTAGCAGAAATTGACTTTGTCCTTGGACACTACAATGCAGATCATTATAAGCAGCTGGTGGAAAACTTCCGGAAGTCAGCCAAACAACCATTCACACTCACATTCATACCTATGGACAATTTGGAGTCGCCAATTAAATTAGCATGTTTTTGGAATGTGGGAGGAAACCGGAGTACCCGGAGAAAACCCACGCATGCACGGGGAGAACATGGAAACGCCACACAGAGATGGCCGAGAGTGGAATCAAACTCAGGTCTGGTAGCTGTGAGGCCTGCGCGCTAACCACTCACTCACCGTGCAGCCGCCAAATCACTAAAACATTAGCAGAAATTGACTTTGTTCTTGGACACTACAATGCAGATGATTATAAGCAGCTGGTGGAAAACCTCCAGAAGTCCGACAAACAACCATTCACACTCACATTCATACCTATGGACAATTTGGAGTCGCCAATTAAATTAGCATGTTTTTGGAATGTGGGAGGAAACCGGAGTACCCGGAGAAAACCCACGCATGCACAGGGAGAACATGCAAACTCCACACAGAGATGGCCGAGAGTGGAATCGAACTCAGGTCTGGTAGCTGTGAGGCCTGCGAGCTAACCACTTCCTCGCCGTGTAGCCGCCGAGTCACTAAAACGGTAGCAGAAATTGACTTTGTCCTTGGACACTACAATGCAGATGATTATAAGCAGCTGGTGGAAAACCTCCAGAAGTCCGACAAACAACCATTCACACTCACATTCATACCTATGGACAATTTGGAGTCGCCAATTAAATTAGCATGTTTTTGGAATGTGGGAGGAAACCCACGCATGCACGGGGAGAACATGGAAACGCCACACAGAGATGGCCGAGAGTGGAATCAAACTCAGGTCTGGTAGCTGTGAGGCCTGCGCACTAACCACTCACTCACCGTGCAGCCGCCAAATCACTAAAACATTAGCAGAAATTGACTTTGTTCTTGGACACTACAATGCAGATCATTATAAGCAGCTGGTGGAAAACCTACCGAAGTCCTACAAAGCAGTTGGCTTTGAAGATACATTTATTTAATGTTATCACTAGTGTGCCTCACCCCACCCCCCACCCCCGCCCCCACCCCACCGCAGGTCACCGCTCGTGGCTTACTCAAGGCTGTGCAGCGTATGAATGGAGGAAATCATCTTGCTCAGCACTCGGATGACCTGTTCTTCTACTTTCCATCCTGTGAATAATCATACCAACATGATACTGTCATTCATGGTCACTCTACAAGTCAAGCATACTGGTACCAGTCATGGTACCATAATGGTGCATTCTGCAGACTTGCATAGGCAACCCAGATTCGTTTCCCTGCCAATGCTCACCACCCAACCATTGGATCGTTCCAGTGAGAGATCACTGGAAAGTACATTGGAAATTAGGTCAATGAACTGTAACTGTTACATTTGTTCACTTCCTGCTTTCCTAATATAGTTTAAGTTTGTTTTTTTTGTTTTTTCATTTTTTGACACGTACCGATTTTAATTTAATTTAATTTAATTTAATTTAATTTAATTTAATTTAATTTAATTTAATTTAATTTAATTTAATTTAATTTAAAATTTAATTAATAAAAATTAGCATTAATAAAAATTAATAAATTAATTTTTAATTAATAAAAATTAATAAATTAATTTTTAATTTTAATTTTAATTTTAATTTTAATTTTAATTTTAATTTTAATTTTAATTTTAATTTTAATTTTAATTTTAATTTTTGTCACATACCAAAGTACGAGCTGATATGATTATCCAATGACATAATGGGTATCATAGTAACTGTCAATAAAGTGATATATATAGCACATCATGACTGGTTCAAGCTTATTAAATCCTACCTCTCCGTCTGGTACTTTTACAATCAGTAACTGTTACATTTGTTCACTTCCTGCTTTCCTAATATAGTTTAAGGGGTTTTTTTTGTATTTTATTTAATTTTTTGTCATGTACCGAAGTATGAGGTGATATGACCATCCAATCCAATCCTGCTTTTCTAATATAGTTTGAGTATTTATTTTATTTCTTAATTATTTTATATTTATTATTATTAATATTTTTATTCAGTATTTATTCATTAATTTTAATTTTAATTTTAATTTTAATTTTAATTTTAATTTTAATTTTAATTTTAATTTTAATTTTAATTTTAATTTTAATTTTAATTTTAATTTTAATTTTAATTTTAATTTTAATTTTAATTTTAATTTTAATTTTAATTTTAGTAGTATTTTTTAAAGTAAAATGAGGTGTAATGTCTAGAAGTATTTGTCTGATGTGTGTTGGAAAGACTCTTTACCAAAAACCTTCATGCTCTTTGGACTGAACGGGTCTCCATTCTCCAGCTCCACTTGGAGGGCCGGTTTCAACGCATCAGATACGGCCTTTTTGTGGGCCTGCCTGCCACCTGAAGAAACATGAAACGATTAAATATACAGTACTTTGGTAGAAATGGGTTTCGAACAAAACAGATATTGCAAATGTACTTGAAGGTGACATTGTACAAGAGACCTTGCGGAAGTAACTTAAACCCTAATACCCAATCCCCACCCATCGGGAGGAGTCCCCAGTGACCCAGTACACACTGAAAAGACATAGACTGTGTACTATGTGTACTGTGTGTACTGTGTTAATCATAAAAAGGTGATGCTTACCTGTGACGACTTCTTTGAATTCTGCGTTGGTGTTAGACTTGGTCTTCAAAGTTGGAACATCTTTCATCTCCACAAGAGCACAGAGCCCAGGAAAATCGGTCATCACATTACCAGAGCATTCATAGTCATCTGTGAAGACCGGGTGCAGGGCAACATTAAAGCAGTGAGGTCCAAAGTGCAGCCTGGGGGCCATTTTTGGCAGGAAGGTGCCGTTTTTTTTGTATTCTTATTGGCTTTTTGCATGTTGTAAAAAAAATAAAGGGAATGAATAAATTGGCATTTTTAACACACAAGACAGGATTTGAACCACACTTTAAGTACTTTAAGCACACTATTAGCAATTCTATGTTTGATCAAAGTTACTTAAGATTTGTCAGATCTAACACAATGTTAATCGTATTTCACTGCTTCCTGGTTCAGCACTATGAGTTCACTATAAGTGAAATGGACTTGAGTTCAACTCGCCAGGAGTGCCGTATAAAGTTAGGACACTTCCAAGGTCTCCTGACTGCCAGGAAGGGGGCAAAAAAATTGGTACAACAGGGTTATTTTGGGTTATTTGCTTTAGACTACTGAGTGTCACGCACATACGGGCGAATATTGTTCAGTGTTACATTAGGTAAGTCGCACATGGCAGACATGATTGTTTTGGGTTTGACACACCTGATATATATATATATATTATATATATATATGCCGATTTTAACAGAAATCGGCATATCAATCAGATTATTTACATGACTACTCAACATAAACGATTGCTAGTAGCAGTTACGACCCCTGTCATCATTATTATTAAGTTTTATCAGTTTCAGTTTTCATTGGGAAAAAGTTACAACAGTTATAAATATCATGCAAAATCAAAATGTGACTCAGTTAAAGTGCATTCTCAGTCCTATATTATGTCATATTAGTTTTCATAAAATGCGCTTATGGATCCATTATTGTGTATCATAACACCCCAAGATCATAATCAGCCAAATGTGCCTTTTGGAGTTACCAATTTTGACAAGAAAAAAATAGATTTTCCAAAGTTTTTTTTATATTCATTGTATAAATATGACGTTATGCTGTTAGAAATGCATATTAAAAAATTAAAAAATTAAAAAATTAAAAAATTAAAAAATTAAAAAATTAAAAAATTAAAAAATTAAAAAATTAAAAAATTAAAAAATTAAAAAATTAAAAAATTAAAAAAATAAAAAATTAAAAAATCAAATAAAATAAAAAATTAACAAATAAAATTAAAAATAAAAAATTAAAAAATAATAAACTGCCAGCAGACAATGGAAAAAAAATATATATGTATATATATATTAATAGCAAAGTGATTATGACATATACATTTCCAGAAAGATATTTTGTTATTCCTTTCCCAGTAACATATTTTTTTTACGATGAAATTAGGTATATTAAATCTGCAAAAGTTGCATTTTCATATCTAAATAAAATGTAAACAAATGATATATGGTTCTCTATACCTTATAAATAAACCACAAGTAATTTTCCCAACTTCTAAAAACATTTTATTTACTTCCAGAAAACATGAAAATGACATAACAGGGTTTTGGGTTTTATTTTAGGATAATATTTTTTTTTATCAATATCAATTATCCATTTATGTATTATTTATGATTTCAATCAGAAACGTGATCATTCCACTTCAGGGAATATGAACTTGAATAAATGTTATCAGCTCAACTTCCAGTGATGTAACCCGGACGGTCCTGGCTCACATTGACTTTCAGGGGTTTCGTTAAAGTGAAGCGGTGCCTCTGATTGAAGCGTAGAACTGGACCTGACCCTGGTTTGAATCTTTGTGTTCCTCCATTTCTTTCTGTTGGCCATCTTCTCTCTTTGACTTTGCTCGTTATCGCACTTCTTCTTTCCTGCCTCTCTGTCTTTGTTCCATTTGTCCCTCCCTTGCTCAAGGTACTTTCTTCTTCTTTCCGGGTTCGCATCACGGCGCGCCCGATATTTCTTTGCTATCTCGGCTCCGCTTGACCTGATTCCTTGAAAAAGACAATTCAAAAAGGTTGCCTTAACTCCCATAACTGAAATATGTGTCATAATGTGTCAATATATCGTTGACCAGGTGCTTAATGATGTGGCCATCATCATGAGCAGCGCAGTCCGGCGCAGCGCGGCGCACCCACTCAAATAAGGAGGAGAGACAATTCAAAAGGTTGCCTTAACTCCCGTGTCATAATGTACTTAGAGATAAAGGGCTATATATCGTAGACCAGGTGCAAAGAGATGTGGCCATCATCATGAGCAGCGGAGTCCGGCGCAGCACGGCGCACCCACTCAAAGAGGGAGGAGAGACAATTCAAAAGGTTGCCTTAACTCCCGTGTCATAATGTGCTTAGAGATAAAGGGCTATATATCGTAGACCAGGTGCGAAGAGATGTGGCCATCATCATGAGCAGCGGAGTCCGGCGCAGCGCGGCGCACCCACTCAAAGAGAGAGGAGAGACAATTCAAAAGGTTGCTTTCACTTCCATAACTGAAATATGTGTCATAACGTGCTTAGAGATAAAGGGCTATATATCGTAGACCAGGCGCTAAGAGATGTGGACATCATCATGAGCAGCGCAGTCCGGCGCAGCGCGGCGCACCCACTCAAAGAGGGAGGAGAGACAATTCAAAAGGTTGCCTTAACTCCCGTGCCATAATGTGCTTAGAGATAAAGGATCATATATCGTAGACCAGGTGCTAAGTGATGTGGACATCATCATGAGCAGCGCAGTCCGGCGCAGCGCGGCGCACACCCACTCAAAGAGGAAGGAGAGACAATTCAAAAGGTTGCCTTCACTTCCATAACTGAAATATGTGTCATAACGTGCTTAGAGATAAAGGGCTATATATCGTAGACCAGGCGCTAAGAGATGTGGACATCATCATGAGCAGCGCAGTCCGGCGCAGCGCGGCGCACCCACTCAAAGAGGGAGGAGAGACAATTCAAAAGGTTGCCTTAACTCCCGTGTCATAATGTGCTTAGAGATAAAGGGCCATATATCGTAGACCAGGCGCTAAGAGATGTGGACATCATCATGAGCAGCGCAGTCCGGCGCAGCGCGGCGCACCCACTCAAAGAGGGAGGAGAGAAGATGTGGCTCATTTGCATACTAACAGTAATTGGATGTTTACTGAGGGAGGGCAGGGAGGGCTATGAAAAAGTATCCAGCACAGGAATGGAGATGAGCGATTCTTTTTTTTTTTTTTTAGGGGAGTCGGTCCCGGTTGGCATCATACTTTCAGCTGCCATCAGGTTGAATTCCTATTACGCATGACGGCTTTGATCTGACATCAGATGTGATGAGACAATTACTACAAAAAAAATGTACATACTGGTTCAGACACTTACGTTAATGAGTGATTGTTGGTTGCATTGTAATGTGCCTTACACTCTGAAAAACCTGCAATGTGATTTTTTTTGGTTGATGTGTCTGAACTGTGCAGGGTGCGCCTCCCCAGGTGCGCCGCCACGCCAAACTCGGTGCAGCCCAGTCTACTAAATTGGCTGCGCACAGTGGTGCGCTGGATGAAATTACCACTGTGTCGGGTGCGCCACGCTCCGCAACAAAATTAGAGCCCAAATAGTTGAATAGTTTCTGTGCCTAAATATATAAAATTGTGAGCCAAAAAGAGATGGAAAATTGGTTAGAATTAGTTTATACAATATGGGCCAAGGTAGGAAGGGGATTGTTATGTAAAATGTAGCATATGTCCATGTCTTTTTGGCTAAAGTTAGCATTATTACATCGGCATGATGACTGTGTACGCTTAACAAATATAGTTTAAAAAAAATTTAAGTGATTATGTTAAATCTTATTTCATCAAGCTTGACACCATTGCACTATAAACATAAGATGAATAAAAGGTATATAAAGGGTGACTACTTACTAGAAAAGTAGCTGATGTTCATTTCCTCCATTGACGAAAATGGAGGCAATGGGAAAGTGACGTCACTGCTCATATCTATGATTCCTTAAAGGGAAAGTTCCCTTATAATGACAGGCGACATTAAAATATAATAGTAATATTATTTATATAAGACTCATTTTAATCATATAACCGGGCGAGGACGATACAATCATATTAACAGACACCAAAAGGCACTTTTGGCTGATTATTTACCCCACGATATAGACCAATGTACTTACCAAACGTCCGAGTAGCCGATGTTTCATTGCTAGGAGCTCCTGTGGAACAATAGGACAATTTTTTTTTAATAATAATGCAGTAGTTGTGTCAAATAGTCTGTAAAACATTTAAGTTGACAGATGAAATCTACCTGTTTGGACCGGAGCCGGCTCTTCAACTTCTGGGGCAGTTTTCTCTGACTTCTCTTTAGCTTGTTTCTTCCTCGCCATGTTTATGTCTTTACAGTGTTGCCAGGGGAGGCGGAAACTACGCGTAACTATGGCAACGTTCTATGTAAGCAACGCGAGACTTAATAGCCAGACACATATCTGTCAACTCTGCCGTTTACACCGGGGAACTACTGTATTTTGTCATTATTTCTTGATGTCAGCCCGTTTTAATGGCTTGTCGTGTTTTAAGTTTCACGGATAAAGAGCGGCACAGCTTTCAGGCCGCTCGGAAACACTCGGGAAACATCGGAGAACATCCGGTAGACGGTGAAGTCGGGGAGTTTCATCTTCACAGTAAAAGCGCGGCTACTACAAGTAGCTTACATAGCAAATTAAAAGCACAAAATGAATAAAAACATCATTCATACTAGCCTGGAGTTTGTTTTCCATTGAGACGATTATCATAGTGTTTGAACCAGAATTTCCCCGACTTTTCCTGGAAAGTTTTCAACGAATCTTTGAATTTAACACATTGTTATGCCGCGAAGTACACTCCTAAAAATGGACCTGACGGAAGCCATTGAGGATAATTCCGTATATATGTGGTTCCTATTGTGTATAAAACAAAAACAAGCACAATGTAACCGAGGTTTTCATCAAAATGACCAATATGGTCTTGTTAAAGTTGAATAGGAAGGAAGGACGACTACCAACAACACACTTCCGTCCTTCACAGTAAAAGCCCAGCGCGTGCTAAACAGATTAACGAAGGAACATCGTCAAATTAGTAAAAGTAAAAAAAAAAAGAGTTTGTTTTTACGACGCCGAATTCACACACGATATTAGCATATGGGAACAACAATGAGCTGAAAAAACGGGGAAAAATATAATAGTATTTGTGGCAGCATCGGACAAACATGTATACAATTATGCTGCGTTCAAGGACTCGGGGAAAAAATACCTAATGAAGCAATGAACACAAAACAAACATGCATAAAACCTGGGTTAAAACAGTGTATTACTTTCTAAACTGATATGTATTAATGATTTACAAAACTATATATTTTTTTAGTTTTTTTTTCAAGTAAATTAAAACAATAATTCACGATAATGTAGTGCTTTTTTTATTAAAAAACAAACAAAAAAACAAATATAAAACAAAAAAGTAAAAACCAACAGCTTTTTTTCCCCATGACTTAAGAATCATAATTACAAACCTTTAATAACGAGTGGGAGAGGTTATTTCTTTTTTTTTTTTCTTTTGTTTTTTGACAAACTGTACACATCACAAAATGCCAGTCTGCCATTTACAATGCTTGCATCTTATTTTGTGATTGTCTAAAAAGAAAGGAAACAAATCACAGGAAAAAAAAAACAAAACAAAACACAAATACAAGTACAAGCATCATTATATACGATGACCGCTATCACAAAAAACAGAACCATTTCCTATTTGAAAGATGAAAAAACATCATCGATAATAATAAAACAGGAACGTGTTCATGGTTTCCGTCGGTTTCACTTTTGTTTCTGTCACTGCTCAAAAATATTTTAACATTTTTCATGTTGGCTTGTTTTTTTAGTGTTCAACACTTTGCAGCAAAAAGAAGGAGTGCATTCCTCCTTTTATAAAAGCATTATTATTATTATTATTATTATTATTAACAATATTCTGCATCACTGCCGTGTGTCCCGATGCCTTTCTTTTCGACATTCTTCTCACTCATGCAAAATATTAGCATGAATTTCATTTCCAGGCAAACAAAACATGTTTTTTTTTATGCTGTGAGGACAGATTACGGTGAGATTTATAAGACATAATAATAAAAAAAAAGTGTCTTCATAATAGCAATATGAAGAACTTAAAATATTAGCATTATTATAATAATTGCAATACATTTAGGGCTGTACAGTACAATAAGAAACACAAAATGTCAAGATATTGCTTTTGGAGAAAACCCCTCAAATGTGTTTTTATGTACATAAGTTGGCACTGTACAGAAAAAAAAACGTATGGTGGATTTGTGGTCAGTTTATAAGATCGGGACACCGCAGTTTGTCCCTTTTATGTGTTTGAAGTGGGTGTAAAGAAGAGGAGGGGCTTGTCAGATATTCTATTCAAAACATTCTCCATGGCAACAAACACAAAAAAAAAAGACAAAAAAAAAAAAAAAAAAAAATTCCCCTTCCCAAATATACAGTATACGCTTGTCTCACGGAATATAAGAAAATATTACCATCACGATACATTTCATGTTAAGCGTTGTTTTCCATAGTTTTGTTTTTAAATCGTTAATTGCCATTAAGCCCTTGTTTTTTTTTCGTAATTTTTTTTTCTTTACAAAAAAAAAAAAAAAAAAAAAAAAAAAGAAATCTGGTAGACTTACATATACACTAAAAGTGTAAAAACAGGAAGTCGGACAGACAGCACACGGCCGAGTAAGGCGTTACAGTTCAAGCCGGTGCACACGTCCCACCTGATTTAGTTAAGCTGGTGAATCACATCGTTTTGGAAAAGATGAGCATCTTTCCAGGGGGGGGGAGGGCAAAACATTTATAAAAAAAAAAAAAAAAAAAAACCTTAACAAGACATTTGGAAAAAAAAAAAAAAAAAAGCACACATCCGGTTTTGAAAAGTATGCTGACTACAGTATAACAAGGGGGGGGAAAAAATGACGATAAAACTGCATCATCCAGTACTTTAGTGTGTTTTTCGTTACGGATACATTGACACGGAGCTTCACGATATATATATCCATCCATGGTACCAAAAAGTGCAGTTCATCCGCCCCTTTTTTTCCTCATGAGCAGCATCTCCTTCTCTGTTAAGTCTGCAATTTCTGACATTGCAGCAAGTTGGCCACAAGGGGGAGCAATTCATCATCTGCCATTGACTTGACTTGACTTGACTTGACTTGACGCCAATCAATGTGAGAGCTAATTAATTTTTAAAGTCATGAATCCAAACCACCTTCAATCATCTCGGGAGTCTTTGTGAAGGTGAAATAGGAGATCCGAAAGATGCATTATGGTCTGGAAGGGTCCCCCCCCACGCCCCCCCCCCCCCCAGCAAGGATCATTTCCTGTCTTGCTTAAGAAGGCAAGGTAAAGTAGAAATGTTATTTTCGGTCGACAAAATCACCAAATCCTAGTGTCCGTCGCCGTAGGCGTCGCCCTGCGCCCTCCTCCAGGAGATAAGTGACATCTACGGCTGTTGGAAGAACACAAAAAAAAAAGCGGGCGCTTAGGAGTTTTGATAGAGATAGATAGATAGCGGAAAAAAGGTAAAAGTATACATAAGAGAAACAAAGAAAAAAAAAAAAAAAAGGGGTTCTTCTGGTTCATCCTCAATGTGCTAAAAAAAGGTTTGGAGGCATTCTTTCAAGGGTGTGTGTCCAAAAAATACTCAGGTGTTCTGAAGTCATTTTTTTTTGTGGGGGGGGGGGGGGGGGGGGGGGGGGGGGCAGGGTGGTCGGTCTTTGTGAGATGAAGAGTCCTTACGTTTTCCTAATTTTTTTTTTCTCGAAATATCATTAGCCGATGTCACTTTTGATGCTTTGTCCTTCAATGAATCCTGCAGACACGCTGCCAACTGTCATAAAAATATGATTAAAACGATTCGAATGTGATGATAATAATAATAATAATAATAATAAATGTAATAAATATGTCTTTGCTGTGTACAATTAAACGGCTTTGATCGTATAGACAGGTAAGACCCAAGTCTTAACCACAACCTCATTGGATGCAGTACTACTGTACGGTAATCCCTCCTTTATCACGGGTCATTGATTCCATAACCGATCATGGGAAATTAATTTTCCACAAAGTAGGATTACTTTTTTTTTTTTTTTAAATGGAATATTTCTGTAGTTACAGCACAAAAAAAAAAAAAATTGTGACGTTCTAAATAGTTTTTAACATTTTGAGAGCCCTCTGGAAATGAAATAACACCCCTATAGTAACCTTTACGGTCCTATTACTCAATTTAGCAGGCATAACAATAATAAAAAAGAGGGGCGTTGAGTTTAAAATAATAATAATTAAAATCATTTATTTTAAACGTGTTTTTGCAACATTCTAAATAGTTTTTAAAATTTTAAGAGCCCTCTGGAAATGAAATAACACCCCTATAGTACCCTTTACACTCCTATTACTCAATTTAGCAGGCATAACAATAAAAAACAAGGGGGGAGGGGGTTGAGTTTAAAATAATAATAATTAAAATCATTTATTTTAAACGTGTTTTTGCAACCTTCTAAATGGTTTTTAACATTTTAAGAGCCCTCTGGAAATGAAATAACACCCCTATAGTAACCTTTACGGTCCTATTACTCAATTTAGCAGGCATAACAATAAAAAACAAGGGGGGAGGGGGTTGAGTTTAAAATAATAATAATTAAAATCATTTATTTTAAACGTGTTTTTGCAACCTTCTAAATAGTTTTTAACATTTTAAGAGCCCTCTGGAAATGAAATAACACCCCTATAGTAAGCTTTACACTCCTATTACTCAATTTAGCAGGCATAACAATAAAAAAGGGGGGGGGGGGCGACGACAATAAGTGACATCAGGGTTTTTGGCCTACATTGTTGGCCTGTGATGAGGTCAGTCAAACCTGCAATAAAAGCCTGTTGTTCCGGCCATCAAGTCTGGTGCTTGTGTGTCTCACTGTCACTTTGTGACCAGTGTACAATACTACAGATAATAATCTTTGAATGCATCTTCTGAATGCCTTATATTTGTATTCTGGAATCAATTAACCGCAATGAAAGAGGAACAACTATACATATTACGTGTTTGAATGCGTTTTCTGAATGCCTTAGGTTAGTATTTAATTATTTTGGTCATTTTTTTGGCCTGAAAATGCTTAAGTTAAGCAAAAAATACATAGAATTTACCTTTATTTTTTTAAACTAATAAAGGGATTATCCACGAAAACAGCAATATTTATATTTGCAAAAACCGTGTTAGAGTGAAGCCTTGTGAATTTTCCACAAAGTAGGATTCCTTGTTTTTTTTAAATTGAATATTTCTGTAGTTACAGCACAAAAAAATAATAATTTTGCGGCCTTCTAAATAGTTTTTAACATTTTGAGAGCCCTCTGGAAATGAAATAACACCCCTATAGTAACCTTTACGGTCCTATTAATCAATTTAGCAGGCATAACAATAAAACAATAAAGTCTGCCATCAAGTCTGGTGCTTGTGTGTCTCACTGAACATTACAGAAACATTACTTTGGAATCAATTAACCGCAATGAAAGAGGAACAACTATACATATTACGTGTTTGAATGTGTTTTCTGAATGCCTTAGGTTAGTATTTAATTATTTTGGTCATTTTTTTGGCCTGAAAATGCTTAAGTTAAGCAAAAAATACATAGAATTTACCTTTTTTTTTTTTTTTTTTTTTTTACAAATAAAGGGCTTATCCTTTGGAAAAAACGAATTAGAGTGAATCTGTGGAATTCCAAGTGCAAAGTGGCGAGGGATTACTGTCCCGCAAATCAATTGTGTTTGCAGAAGAATGAGAGTAAGACTGCAGCTCGGACAAAGCAGGTAAAAAAAAACAAAAAAAAAACGATAAATTAGAGAAAAGTCACGATGGAGCACAATATGACGACTCGCCGCTTTCCGTCTGTTCACATTCGAGTTCACCTTCTTTGCGTCAAAACAAAAGCTCAGCTTCCGTTCGACTCCCATCTTTAGCATTGAGAAAGCGTTATGAAGCAAAAGACCTCTCAATCATCTGCTGACCTACCACCCTGCTTTGTGTCTGCTCCCTCACCATTCTTGTTGGGTGTTCTGTGCAGCAAATCCAACAGAATCTTGTTGAGACGCTCCCGCTGGGCCTCCCGCCTGCCCAGCGCCGGGTGGTGGAGCGGCGAGTAAGCCGAAGAGGTTGGCTGCTCGAGCATCTCCTCTATCCGTTCTGTGGAGCTCTCCTCCAGCTCCTTCTGCTCCTCGGCTTCAGTCCCTTCCCCTTCTTCTTCTTCTTCTTCATCCTCGTCCTCGTCCCCGTCGGCTCGTCGAGGCTTGGCCTGTGAAAGTTCAGGAACGTCCGGAGCCCCGTCCGTGATGTTGTCGTCGGGTCTCCCGTCTTCAGCCTGAGGCGGGAAGTCCTCGCCCCTCTCACATGAAGAGCCGTCGTCCTCGCAGCCTTCAGATCCTTTGGAACGCTCACTTTTCCATGCCGAGCGACCCCCGTTTCTCTTGTAGTTGTTGGGTACATAGTGAGGCTGCACAAAGAGAATTACAATAAAGTTTTTTAGAAAAAAAAAAAAAAACATGTTGGTACATTCTGATACATACATACACAGATGAAAACTACTCCAACATGAAGTCAATACTCATTCATTTTGTACCGCTTATCCTCACGAGGGTCGCAGGGGATGCTGGAGCCTATCCCAGCAGGTGGTGGCCAGCCAATCACAGGGCACATATAGACAAACAACCATTCACACTCACATTCATACCTATGGACAATTTGGAGTTGGAATTGAACTCAGGTCTCATAGCAGTGAGGCCTGCGCGTTAACCACTCGCTTGCCGTGCAGCCGCCAAGTCGCTAAAACGGTAGCAGAAATCGACTTTTTGCTTCAGGGTTTCTTGGACACTACAATGCAGATCATTATAAGCAGCTGGTGGAAAACCTCCGGAAGTCCTACAAAAGCCCTTGGCTTCAATATGTCACTGAAGATTCATTCATTCATTTTCTACCACTTATCCTCACAAGAGTCGTGGGGGTGCTGGAGCCTATCCCAGCTGTCTTTTGGGGCGAGAGGCGGGGTACACCCTGGACTGGTGGCCAGCCAATCACAGGGCACATATAGACAAACAACCATTCACACTCACATTCATACCTATGGACAATTAACCTAACCTGTTTTTGGAATGTGGGAGGAAACCGGAGTACCCGGAGAAAACCCATGCATGCACGGGGAGAACATGCAAACTCCACACAGAGATGACCGAGGGTGGAATTGAACTCTGGTCTCCAGGCTGTGAGGTCTAAATTACTTGCTAAAATATTGATGTCGTTAGGGTGTACAAACATTTTTTGCAACCTTCTAAATATGCTTTTTAACATTATTAGAGCCCTGTAAAAATGAAATAACACCCCTATAGCCACCTTAATATTCATATTACCCAATGTAGTAGACATAATAACAGAATTAGACATTTAAGACAGACAGAGAAAACCCACACATGCACGGGGAGAACATGCAAAACTCCACACAGAGATGGCCGAGGGTGGAATTGAACCCTGGTCTCCTTGCTGTGAGGTCTGTGCGCTAACCACTCAACCGACGTGAAGCCAATTTCTTATTTATAAATCTGATATTTTTGTAGTTAAAAAAACTGTTTACAACCTTCTAAATACAGTTTTGAACATTATTAGAGCCCTCCAGACATTAACTAACACCCCTATGATCAGCTTTAGACATGGATTACTCAATATAGCAGACTTAAAAACAGAAAACAGAAAAGCCATGTTATGTGTTGTGTTGTGCTTGGTGAGCTGAATGGAGGTCGGACAGGAAGTGACGTCGGGAGTTGGGTTTTACCACGGCGTGGGTTACGGACGGAAGAGTGAGGTCATTGAAACCTCCTCCTAGTAGGTTTAGTAAAAGGTTGCGCTGTTTATAGGGTAAAGTCTTAGGTGTTAGCAACCAATAAAGCAAAGCAAATGTCTTACTGAGAAGTCTCTCTTGGGTGTCAGTCGCTTGGGGAAATGGTTGAAGGCGTACGGCTTGGTGCACACTGGGTAGCGGTTACGATGGATCTTGTAGAAAAGGTGAGCCGACTTGTCCAAGCGATAATCGCAGATATACACATCTGGCTCCTTCACACCCTTTGGTCGTCCTGGAGGTGGAAAATGAAGCGTATTAGTCCAGACAGGCAAACAATAGGGGGGGAAAAAAAACAGGGAAGTCTGATATCTAAAGATCTACATATAAAATATATTCATAATATATATTAAAAAATAATAAATAAAAACACCTAAACTATATTAGGAAAGCAGGAAGTGAACAAATGTACCAGTTATTGTGTCATTGTATGATCATATCACCTCGTACTTCGGAACGTGACAAAAAAAACACAAAAAAACCCAAAAAACAAACTTAAACTATATTAGGAAAGCAGGAAGTGAACAAATGTACCAGTTATTGTGTCATTGTATGATCATATCACCTCGTACTTCGGAACGTGACAAAAAAAACAAAAAACAAACTTAAACTATATTAGGAAAGCAGGAAGTGAACAAATGTAACAGTTATTGTGTCATTGTATGATCATATCACCTCGTACTTCGGAACGTGACAAAAAAAACACAAAAAAAAACAAAAAACAAACTTAAACTATATTAGGAAAGCAGGAAGTGAACAAATGTAACAGTTATTGTGTCATTGTATGATCATATCACCTCGTACTTCGGAACGTGACAAAAAAAACACACAAAAAAACAAAAAAACAAACTTAAACTATATTAGGAAAGCAGGAAGTGAACAAATGGAACAGTTATTGTGTCATTGTATGATCATATCACCTCGTACTTCGGAACGTGACAAAAAAAACACACAAAAAAACAAAAAAACAAACTTAAACTATATTAGGAAAGCAGGAAGTGAACAAATGGAACAGTTATTGTGTCATTGTATGATCATATCACCTCGTACTTCGGAACGTGACAAAAAAAACACAAAAAAAAAACAAAAAACAAACTTAAACTATATTAGGAAAGCAGGAAGTGAACAAATGTAACAGTTATTGTGTCATTGTATGATCATATCACCTCGTACTTCGGAACGTGACAAAAAAAACACAAAAAACCCCAAAAAACAAACTTAAACTATATTAGGAAAGCAGGAAGTGAACAAATGGAACAGTTATTGTGTCATTGTATGATCATATCACCTCATACTTCGGAACGTGACAAAAAAAACACACAAAAAAAACAAAAAACAAACTTAAACTATATTAGGAAAGCAGGAAGTGAACAAATGGAACAGTTATTGTGTCATTGTATGATCATATCACCTCGTACTTCGGAACGTGACAAAAAAAACCCAAAAAAACCCAAAAAACAAACTTAAACTATATTATGAAAGCAGGAAGTGAACAAATGTAACAGTTATTGTGTCATTGTATGATCATATCACCTCGTACTTCGGAACGTGACAAAAAAAACACAAAAACCCCCAAAAAACAAACTTAAACTATATTAGGAAAGCAGGAAGTGAACAAATGTAACAGTTACTGATTGTAAAAGTACCAGATGGAGGGGTAGGATTTAATAAGCTTTGCTTCTTCCTACTCCTCTTGGACATGTGGAACTGTGAACTGATTATGGGATGCATTCAATTGTAATCTGATGCATGTTCAAATGAAATTAAACCATTACCATTACCATAAATAGGTGTAATACTATATTTAGAAGTATTATGTACATGTATCAATATGTACATATTGTCAATATGCAATCCGTATAAGAAATGCAAACAATTCTACCCATGTGCACAACGTGTATGTATCTTGTTGTTCCGGCAATCAAGTCTGGTGCTTGTGTGTCTCACCCAACTTCACAGTGGGATTGGGCGATATGGACTTTAACATATATCTCACAATATTTTTGGCCGTGTTAAGCTTGGAAATTCTTAATTTAGACAAAAAAACAACAACATAAAATGCCCTTAAATATGCATTTTTCAAATAATAAAAGACCATATTCAACCACAAAACAGAATATTATGGATATATTAAAAAAAAAAAAACTGTGCCAGAGTGAAGCCGTGCAATTCAAAGTGTGACGTGAGGTACGAAACCCAAAAATTAAACGAAGACGTTTTCTCACCTTTACAGTATGTGTAGAGATCGAGAACACAGCAGGGTGCCACCACTGCTTCGAGAGGGATGATCTCGTAGAGCGGCATGCGAAATAACTCGTTCTGGTAGAAGCGGCGTGACGGCGAATGGTGTGTCTCGTGAGGGCGGAAGTAGTGGTGGCCAAAGGCAAAGCGCTCGCCCCTTGGTCGGGTAAGATGACAAAGAGCAGTCAAAAGTTTAATCATAGAAGGTGAATATTGGTTGATTTGATGGATTATTACTTTTCATTTTTCCAGAGTTTCTCAATGCGGAAGATGTCGAGTTTGTCTCGGTTGATGTGAGACAGGAGGCGGTACGACTGTCTGACGGGCTGACCCTCGGGTGTGCGTCTGCTGTCTCTCATGAGGTACACACAATCCCCTGCGTATACACACACACACACGGGTTACTTTTTGCAACCACTATAAAAAATGTCTAACCATACCTTGGTGTAGAAGCAGGTCATCTCTTAAGAGGCAGATGTAATACACGGAGCCGGCCTGGGCGTAGCTGGGTTGAGGCAGCATGGGCACTTCCTGTATTGTAAAAAAACAAAGAAAGAAAGAAAGAATAATTTCAATGTCCAGGGGGGGTTGTGACGGAAACGTGACTTGGAGCCAGCATCATGTTCTGGCATCCTCTCACTGACATACTCTGTCCACTGGCCTCGGCTCACACTGCTCACACAGGTAGTGCTCCACCTCCGTCTCCAACCGCATGCAATCACAATGCTGCCAAACCTACAACACAAACATATTCGCCGTTATGCTGATGGAAAAAAAAACACATTGCTGTTGTATGTCAGTGGAAGTAACAACAACATGCTTGCTATTGTTTCTTTTCATGATGCAGTAATCCCTTGTTTATCTGTCTTCGGGCGAGAGGCGGGGTGATTGCCAGCCAATCACAGGGCACATATAGACAAACAACCATTCACACTCACATTCATACCTATGGAGTAAACCCACGCATGCACGGGGAGAACATGCAAACTCCACACAGAGATGGCCGAGGGTGGAATTGAACCCTGTTCTCTTTGCTGTGAGGTCTGCGCGCCAACCACTCGACCACCATGAAGCCAATTTCTTATTTATTCATTCATTCATTTTCTACCGCTTTTCCTCACGAGGGTAAAGGGGGTGCTGGAACCTATCCCAGCTGTCTTCGGGCGAGAGGCGGGGCAAACCCTGGACTGGTGGCCAGCCAATCACAGGGCACATATAGACAAACAACCATTCACACTCACATTCATACATATGGACAATTTGGAGTCGCTAATTAACCTAGCAGGTTTTTGGAATGTGGGAGGAAACCGGAGTACCCGGAGAAAACCCACGCAAACTCCACACAGAGATGGCCGAGGGTGGAATTGAACCCTGGTCTCCTAGCTGTGAGGTCTGCGCGCTAACTGCTTGACCGCTGTGCAGCCTTTCACAAGAATTACTTACTAAATTACTTACTAAAATATTTATGTCGTTAGGGTGTACAAAATTTTTTTGCAACCTTCTAAATATGCTTTTTAACATTATTAGAGCCCTATAAAAATGAAATAACACCCCTATAGCCACCTTAATATTCATATTAGCCAATGTAGTAGACATAATAACAGAATTAGACATTTAAGACAGACAGAGAAAACCCACGCATGCACGGGGAGAACATGCAAACTCCACACAGAGATGGCAGAGGGTGGAATTGAACCCTGGTCTCCTTGCTGTGAGGTCTACGCGCTAACCACTCGTCCGCCTTGAAGCCAATTTCTTATTTATAAATCAGATATTTTTGTAGTTAAAAAAAACTGTTTACAATCTTCTAAATACAGTTTTGAACATTATTAGAGCCCTCCAGACATTAACTAACACCCCTATGATCAGCTTTAGACTTGGATTACTCAATACAGTAGACTTAAAAACAGAAAACAGAAAAGCCATGTTGTGTGGGGTTGTATATGTGTTGTGTTGTGTTGTGCTTGGTGAGCTGAATGGGGGGGCGGACAGGAAGTGACGTCGGGAGTTCAGTTTTACCATGGCGTGGGTTACGGACGGAGGAGTAGCTTGTGCCCGTAAGTGAGGGAATTCAAACCTGCAATAAAAGCCTGTTGTTCCATGATCAAGTCTGGTGCTTGTGTGTCTCACCCTACATTCCAGTAACATTACGAACACTTACTGACCAGCGTACAATACTAGGAATAATTACATATTTGAATGCATCTTCTGAATGCATTTTTATGCTTAACAATGCTTAAATTAGCCAAAACAGTACTTGATTATGTATATTTTTGACTATAATAATTGGCCGTAGTCAACCACAAGGCAGCATGAGTTGGTGAGCATAAGCGGGATCGACTGGAAGTGGGTTCAAAAATGTATAATTCCGATAAGATCATATAAGGAATCTCCGTTATTGCGTAATAGTACTTCCGTCCGTTCCTTACCATACACTTTTCACACTGGATCATCAGGCCTTCGTCCTTGTACATCTCACAGATGCAGCGGATGACGTCGTCATCCTTGTCATGAGATCCATGGTGGTGGCCGTGGTCCCGCTCGAGTGAGTCGGAGCTGTCGGCCTCGCTGGCGGTCTCGCCCACAATCTCATCGATCTGCACTGCAGCCTCATTACGTGCGCTGTAGTAGGCTTTCCGCAGCCGGCACACATCCCTGCCGATTGATGACTTCCTGCCGTAGTATTTCTGTTGTGGAAAAACAAAACAGTTGTATAGCGGTTACTCTACGAGGTTGAAGTAGCTAGCGGCGCCCCACTTCGGTGCTAAATGAATGTAGACAACGCCATTTGCAACGCTTGACGGTGATGTTGTGAAAGTAACATCTTGTGGTAACACAGTACAATAAAGTACACAAAATGACAGTAGTTAATGAGGAAATAACCTAGTAAAGTCTAAGCACGACCCATAAGTTCCTCAAAAGTTCCTCAAAGTCAGAATGACAACACTTAAGTATGTTTACCAGAAAATCACTAACATGATGTCAGCTGGTCCTTTTGTGGCAGGGCTGAAATGCAGTGGAAACGTTTTGTTTGGTATTAAGTTCATTCTCATGACAAAGAGACACATCCTAGACACTCGCATGTATTATTTGAAGCATCCAGATAACACTTTGGAATTATTATTGAGCTGATAAACTCAACTGGGATAACGATAATGAAGTAACACGTTTTGTTTTAGATGTACAAGTACACCATAAATACCACATTGGGTTCATGCAAGAGGAAATAACCTAGTAAAGTCCAAGCACAACTCATAAGTTCCTCAAAGTCAGAATGACAACACTGAAGTATGTATACCAGAGAATCACTAACATGATGTCAGCTGGTCCTTTTGTGGCAGGGCTGAAATGCTGTGGAAATGTTTTGTTTGGTATTAAGTTCATTCTCATGACAAAGAGACACATCCTAAACACTTGCATGTATTATTTGAAGCATCCAGATAACACTTTGTAATTATTATCGGGCTGATAAACTAAACTAGGATAACGATAATGAAGTAACACGTTTTGTTTTAGATGTACAAGTACACCATAAATACCACATTGGGTTCATGCAAGAGGAAATAACCTAGTTGAGTCTAAGCACGACCCATAAGTTCCTCAAAAGTTCCTCAAAGTCAGAATGACAACACTTA